>NW_004524628.1:4331009-4345231 GCF_000260255.1 Octodon degus
ATAGACTTGCCCATGTAGGTTATTTGCTGTTCTTCTTTAACAACTCACAGTATCCTATCTTTTTGTTGGATTTTTTTTTTTTTTTTTTCAGATTGTTTTTTTCAGAACCGAGGATTGAACTCAGGCCCTTGCACTTGCCAGGGAAGCGCTTATTCCACTGAGCCATCTCCCCGGCCCTTTTTATTTTGAGCCTTGGTTTCACTAGGTAGCTCAGGCTGAGCTTCAGCTTGTGGCCAGCCTCCTGCCTCAGCCTCCTGAGTGCTGGGGCCACAGGCGTGGCCACCGTGCCCAGCTAAGAGCATCACTCCCACAGCTCTGGGTAACAAGTCTGTTCTTGGCTTGGTGCTGGCACTTCCTCTAGGACAGGAAGAGAACAGAGCCATCTCTGGTGGCGGGGAGGCTGAAGCTGGACCATGGGGGGGCTGGCGTCACATCGGGGGTACAGGTCTGGCCTGGGACCTGGCTGCGCAGCCCACAGTTGTGCTCAGGCACCCAGGCCCAGGGTGGAGTTGGCGTGGCTGGCTTGCTGGCCTCCTGGGGGCTGGGCAGCCGGCCTGCAGCAGAGGCAAGTTTGCAGCTGCTGCCAGAGGGAGGAGGAGCAGAGGAAGTGTGAGCAGGCCTCCGAGCTGCAGGGCAGAACTGTGGCTGCGACAGAGTCCTCACTAGCCTCCCCCCAGTGAGTGCTCTCCTCAGGCCCTACCTTGGGAACAGCCCTAGGCCAGGGGTCCTATTGTTTCCTGCCTTCAAGGGTTGGCATCTGTGACTGCCATCCTGAGACACCTGTCCCTGGGATGCCATCAGGGCACTACTAGTGTGAGGTCACAGAGTACAGGACCTAGGTGGCCCGGTGACCTGTCCCCTCCTGGCACAGCAGGCTCAGTCACTGTGGCTCCATAGTTGGACCCTATGAATGAGCAGTGGCTTCACTGGGGTCTGGTACCCCCAGCCCTGGGATCAGGGCTCAAAATCTTTAATCAGCACTCAAGAGCTGCTGTACCCTCAAGTGACTGTCCTATCCTGGGGGCACGTGGCTGGCTTCTCCTTGTGCTTCCACACTTGGGCTACAAACAGTGACACAGGGTGTCTGGTGCTGTGAGGTGTGCAGGGACGCTGCTGCCACCACAGCGGAGAGCAGCCTGGTGGCAGGCAGGGCATTGTCCATCTGCCCCCTGTGGTGGGCCACATAAGCCATGGCCCAGAAGAGTCCACATGGAGGAGGGCAGGGCAAGGGACATTTCCCCAGGACCAAATGACACTCCAGGGAAAGGCTGACTGCCATGGTCTCCATACCGGACATGATGTCCTTCTGATGTGACAAGTGTCACCCATGTACCCATCTAGCCATGCAGGGAATGGCCCTTGCTGAGGTCAGGTGGTCGTTGGCTGTGGCCCTGGCCATGGGGCTCTAAGCGCTGGCCCTGCGTGCCAGGTGGCTCTGCAGTTGGGCTGGGAGGCAGGATCTTGCTATACAGTGCAGGCTGAACTTGTGCTCACTGTGTGGCTCAGGCTGGCCTCAAACTTGAGGTAACCCTCTGGTCTCAGGCTCTTGGGTGCTGGGACATGGGGCACAGTGCCAGTACTGCTGGCCCCTGCAGCAGGAAGGCCAGGAAGCAGTTAACCCTTGGGGAACCCGGGAAAGAGGAAGTGGCTCTGTGCAGACTGGGCAGCAGTCTGGGCTGTACGTTCCCGCGGCCATTTCCACTTCCAAGGGGACCTCAGGGTTCCCTTAGACCCCCTCCTGTGTGCCCTCCCCTAATATAAATTTATTGAGTGCACTAGAGGCTGAGGCAGGAGAATCACTGTGAGTTCAGAGCCAGCCTGGGCTTCATAGTGAGTTCAAGACCAGACTTAAAGTACATAGTAAGACCCTGTTTCAAAAACCAATAATAATAATAATAATAATAATAATAATAACAATAATAGCTGAGCACGGCGGCATACCCCTGTAAGCCCAGCACCAGAGAGGCTAAGGCAGGAGGATCAATGTAAGTTTGAGACTAGCCTGGTCTACAACATGAGTTCAAGACCAGCCCGAGCTGCATAGTAAGACCCAGTCTTAAAAAAAGACCAGTAAGAATAATGATAATAATAATAATAATAACAACAATAATAATCCCAGAACCAGCCAGATAGCTCAGCAGATTAAAGTGCCACCTTAAGCGCACGCCTGTAATACCAGCGCTTGGGAGGCTGAAAACAGGAGGATCACCATGAGCCCAATCTGTGTAGTGAGACCCTGAACTAAATACATAAGAAATAAAATTATTTTGAATTAAAATTTATGTGCCTCCTGGGCTGGAGCAGAGTATGGACCTGGAACAGAGGGGGCAGTGACCCAAGGAAGGTGCACACCCACCTGCTGCAGGGTCCCAGGTCTGTGTTTGGGCTGTGGGCACCCAAGCTGTGGAACAACTCCACCACCTCCTGCAGCATGGGGCACCACGGCCGCACATCCTCGTCTGCTGGGCCAGTGGAGTGTATAGGGGATGCTGGCAGCTGGGGCTTGGCGTGGCCACCCTGGGGTCCAAGTTCTCCAGTGCTGTAGATGTTACCTACAGAATCAAAGAGGAACAAGGATTGCTGGAGCCTTGGGAATCTGGGGCTCGGAGGTGTGGCCCCTAAGGTGCAGCTGAGCTGCAACTCCTAGCTCCTGGCGCTGCTCGACTGGAGTCCGTGGCCCGCCCCAGCGTCCTGTTCATCCCTTCCCTTGCTGTCTGCCCGGGTTTTGCTTCTGCTTTTTGAGAGAGGGGTCCCACTCTGAAGCCAGGCTGCCTCGGACTTGCAGCATTCAGGAGCCTTCGTGTGGGGCGCCAGGTGTGCACCACTTCTGCTGCAGTTCTCTCCCTGGGAGGATGCATGTTCTGCTGAGGTGGGGCCACACCCGCATCTGGAGAGCACTCAGATCAATAAACGCAAGTG
The DNA here is from genome assembly GCF_000260255.1 of Octodon degus. NCBI lineage: Eukaryota > Metazoa > Chordata > Mammalia > Rodentia > Octodontidae > Octodon > Octodon degus. Next base: position 4,333,929 of record NW_004524628.1, read on the forward strand.
AGCGCCTGCCACCGTGGTGCACGCCTGTAATCCTCACACTCAGGAGGCTGAGGCAGGAGAATCATCCCACCTTCTGGGCCAGCATGGGTTACAGAGTGAGACTCTGTTTCAAAAAAGCAAAAAGATAAAACATGCAAGTGAGTATTCTTCGAAAACCACCAGCTATGGGGTACAGAGTCAGTGAGGGTCATAAGCCGGGGGCTAAGAGGGGCACAAAGGGGTGCCTGTCACAGACAGTCCAGGGACACACTGGACAAATGCAGGACGGCATGAAAGAGTCCGGAGGGACCAGGCAGAGGCAAGGTGGGCACGGACCCAAAGGCTGGCAGGAACCTCCACAAACACCTTGTGAGAAACAGCTTCCTAGAGTCACCAAGGGGCGGCTTGGGGCTGGCGGGCTCTGAGCCCCGAGCCCCGAAGGGCATCGGGTGTCTCTCTTTGGAAATGTATATGGGTAGGGACTCACCAGACGAGTAATTAGACTCTGAGAGGAGGAAAAACTTTCTCAGTGTTGTTTTTCCCTCTCAGGCAACTGCACGGGAAAGGAGCTGTAATGATACCCTCGCCCGTCTCCAGGCTGACCAGGGAGAATGGAGTCGGCTGGAGAGAAGTGTTTCCCAGGCCTGGGGCCTGCGCATGTGTGTGTGTACGCACAGGTCTGTGTGCACCCACACGTGCCTCTGTCTGTGCCCATGCACGTGTGTATGTACGCACAGGGCTGTGTGCATGTGTCTCTGTCTGTGTCTGTGCGTGTGTGACCTGCGCCGGGGTGTGTGTGCCCACAGAGTGGGCAGTGAGCTCTCCAGCAAAGAGCAGAGAGTCCACACAGGGCAAGGTGGGCCCAGGGGACCCACTGGCCACAGGCCGCAGCTGCCATGGTCTCGCTGTAGTCCCCTGATCCACCTGGCCCACACAGGTGATGATGGGCACTGGGGCCTGGCACAGGTGCTGCTGGCCCCTCCTTCCACCTCGATGCCTTTGGCTGCAGGCAGAGCAGTGTCAGCGGTGACCCAGGATGCCTCGGTCTGTGCCAGCCCCTGGAGCTGGTTACGTGGTGACAGGAAAACACCACCCAGAGCCCGTAATTAACGCTGCTCTAAGTAGGCCATGTGCTCAGCTTTTCCCCATTGTGTCTGTCCCAGATGAGGGATGGCCGGAGAGCTGACATGGAGGAAAAGCCACTGCGCAGCCAGGCTCTGTCTCCTGACTTGGTTTCTCCAGGCCCAAGTAGCAGTCATCCTAGGTGACAGTGGGAGGACCCAGTGCCAGCAGCCAGGGGGAGCTGTGACAAAGAGACCCTGGCGTTCCCCTGCAATGAAGCTTGGACTTAAAATAAAGGGGAAGAAGGGGAGCCCAGAGCCCAGGGCCTGGCTCCTGCTGGCACCCTGGCCCCTCCCTGGCCTGAACCCATGTTGGCCTAGCAGGTGTCACAAAGGGCAGGGTCCTCTAGATGCAGCTGCAGTTCTTCTTTGGTTTCTCCGGAACAGGGTCAAGTGGCCCAGGCTGCCTAGAACTCGAGGCAACCCTCCTGCCTCAGCCTTCATGAGTGCTGTGATTTCTCATCCCCCTTATCCTGGCCCCACCTCTTCTCAGCTCTACCTGCCTGGATACTGTCTTCCGACAGCATCGCCAACCCCACAGTGCCCCAGGAGGGAGGCCTGGAGTCCTTGTGAAGGTGGACTGGTTCCTGGAGGAAGGACCAAGCCCCAGCACCCACTGAGCCACGGGGCCTGCGATGTTCACGGGAAGCCTGAAACCTCATCATTCTCACCCCAGCTCCAATGACTTAGCTTCACTGAGCCTTGACTCCCTTAATTGAAACTGCTCTCAACATCGCTGGCTTTAGCCCATTAGCTTTAGCTTCAGTCATTTAAAATGTTTATTTGCTCAGCAAATGTTAACTGAACAGCAGTGCTGGGGACAGAAACCCGGCTCCCAGGGGCTGACAGCTTCGCCGGGGGGCACTGTGCCACATAGAGGCCAAAAGCAGACAGCCAGCGAGACCAGGGGTGCCAACGGCACAAAGGGAGGGCAGACAGTGCAACGGTGGCACTTCGAGGTGCAGCGGGCATCACCAAGGGACCCAGCAGAGCCCTTGTGTTGAGTTTTTAGTTTTTTGGGGAGGTGCGGGGGGTTGAACTTATACACACCAAACACTTGCTTTATATGGAGCTAAGCCCCTGCTCTCATTTGTATTTTGTTTAGTTTTTAGATTTATGTTTGAGGCAGGATTTCATGATGTAGCCCCGGCTCGCTGCCAACTCCCAGCGATCCTCCTGCCTCAGCCTCCCGAGTGCTGGGATTACAGTGTGCGCCCCTTCTCTGCATCAGGCTGCTGTTGTTCCTCTTCCTTCTCTTCAGCTCTGTGCCTGGGCCCGCCCTCTGCTGCCCGGCCGCCTCCTGGGGTGCCCAAGGCTCTGCAATACCTCCCCCACATGCCTGTTTACTCCTGGACAATGTACCACGGGGTAGGTGACACCGTCCCTGGGCCACCTCTCCTCTCTCCATCTTCTGTAACTCACACCCCCCGCCCCATGTCACCCAATACCAACAAGCACCGAGGCCCCCAGCGCACAGGACAAGAGTTCACTGTGCCGGAGCACAGAGCCACGCAGGGTGGTGAGGTTTAGGTTTGGCTGCAGATAACAGCTGAGAAACAACAAAACAGAAGAAAAGAAAAGCCCACCTGGGCTTAAAGAAGCTAGAACTTTGTTTTTGATGAAAAAGCAGCCTGGCGTGCGGCCAGGACCCAGCTGGTGCGGAGAGCCCTGCACCTCTCCGAAGCTGGGCCCCCATCCTTTTGCTCTGCTGTTTGCAGCCTCTACTTCCTGGGTTCAAGGTTGCACTCATGGCCCGGGCTGGCTGCCAGAGACCTAGCTATCACGTCTCATCTCGAGGGAGCCACTGTCTCGTTTTGCCACCTAAGTATGCATTCACTGGGTTGTTTTAAAGATGAAGGGTTCCCTCAGGGTGACTCAGGAGTTTGAGCCAACTAAGCCAAGCAAGATGGCACATGCCTGCTGAAGCAAGAGGATTACAGTGAGTCCAAGGCCAGACTGGGCTACATATTGGTAGCAAGACCCTGTCTCAAAAGAAAAAAAGAGGGTGACGAAGCACTTGTAAGGGACAGTGGTGAGGGCAATCAATGGGACCCACTCAGGACCAGATGCAGCAGTCCCTAGGCCAGCCTGCATACTGTAGGCTCATTCGGCAGATTCCAGGAATGACCACCACTCAGGTCCCACCGTAGCACCTGATGTGATTAGCCTGAGTGTGGCTCCGGAGTCCTCCGCCCGATGCTTGCACGGCGTGGATATGGTGGTGCACACCTGCGATGGGGCGACTTGGGAGGCTGAGGCCCAGGTACCACCTCAGATGACTTTCAGTTGGGGTACAGGCCTTCAACAGGGGTGGGGTGGGGCTGTGCACACACCCTCCCACTGAGCTGTCTACTAGTTCTCTTAGTCTTTCTTTTTGACAAGAACCCCACTGAGCCCAGGACCACCGATAGCACTGCACTCCATCACGAGGCCTTCACTGTTTATTTTGAGACAGTCTCATGAAGGCATTAAGTATGTTGGCTGCGCTGGAACTTGTGGGCCTCCTGCCTCAGCCTTCCAGGTAGCTAAGGTTAGAGGTAGATGCCACTGTGCCTGGCCTAGAACTTTTTATTATTTATGTATTGATTTATTCAATTTATTTGTCTTAGTTACTCTCCTCTCATTGCTGGGACAAATACGCAACACTCAAAATGAGGGAAGGAAACATTTATTTAGCTCACAGTTACTGGAGGTTTCAGTCCATACTTAACTGGCTCCAAGGCAGAGCGGCTCATGGCAGAGAACAGCCTTTCAAGGGGGCTGCAAAAAGCAACAGAGCAAAAGGAGGAGTAGCAGCAGCCCAAGCACTAACTTCTCTTCCCTTCTTACAGTGAAATGCAAATTACCTGCCCCAGGGCAGGTGCAGCATCCACACCCACAATGATCAATCACAAACTCCAGAAGCCGCCCCAGGACTGCAAGAGGCTTTAGGGGGACACCTGTACACAAACCGTAACATTCTGCCCCTGGACCAGCAAAGACTCATGCACATCCCTTTATGCAAAAGACATTCTAGTCCGTCTTTAAGGGTTGCCAAAGTCCCAACAATTTCAGCATTGCTGAAAAGTCCAAGTCCCAAGTCTCCTCCAAGATCCAAGGCAAACTCTCAACTGTGAGCCCCATACAAATGAAAAGTTAAACACTTCCAACATTTAAAGGCACAAGATAAATATTGCCATTCCAAAAGGTATACACAGGAGGATACAAACCACTGGGGCCCAAACAAGTCCAAAATCCAGCAGGGCAAACATTAAGTCCTACAGTTCCGAGTGGAACATCTGAAGCAATCTGCACTGAGTTGTGAGCTCCATGTGGCTGCGCCCCTGTGGCACTTCTGGTGGTTGTAGCTCCCAGGGCTTCTCTCTTAGGCTGGCTTTGCTTCCTCCTTGCAGTTTCCCTCAGATGATTCATGTTCCTGGTTTTTCCAAACTTCTACGGTTTCCACTGAATAGGCTTCTCTCTCACAGCTTCACACATTCTCCTCTAGGGGCACACTGCCTGGCCTCCCAGGCCTTCTGAAATCTAGGTGGAATTCTTCTTTTTCCTCCTCCTCCTCCTCCTCCTCTTCTTCTTCCTTTTTTTTTTTTTTTTTTTAACAGAACTGGGGATTGAACTTAGACCCTTGTGATCTACTGAGCCATCTCCCTGGCCCAGAAGCCTTCTTAGCCTCAGAACTCCTGCTCTCTACAAGTGCCTAAAACCAGTGCCACATGGGTGATGCCAAGGTCTGCTGCCAGCTGGAGCAGTAGCCAGGCTTCCTTCTCTCTCAGCTGTAAGGGTCGAGTACCTAGATTGTTGAGCACTCTGACCCTGATTCCCAGGAACAAATTCTCCATGCCAAAACCACTCTGTAACATGGGGCTCTGCGGCTTTTTCCCAAGGCCAGTTCCCTGACCTTCGCAATTCTGAGGCTGCAGAGGGTGAAGACCTGCTGTCTCCTGTGATGCCCTCAGGCCACCCTTTGCATTCTCTTGTTCCTTGCCGGCAATGGAGATCCTCTCAGCTCTGTCTTTGCAGTCCACAGCTTTCCTTTCTGGCCAAACTCACAACATTTTGGACCATCCTGCTGGGCTCCTTGCTCTTCATTCTCAACAGAAATCTAGCTAAAAGCCCCCATAACAACCAGGCCACTGCCCCAGTATTTGGCTGCTCTGAAGTGGCTTCTGAAAGATTAATCAGTCCACCATGTTTAAACTCACTTTCAGATAAAGTCTCTGGACATGAGCAAAATTCAGACAGATTTTTGGCCACTCTGTAGCATAAGTCATCTGGAATCCAACAACCAATGCAGTCCTTCCCAGAAGAAACCTCCCCAGCCTGGTCTTCACAGGCCGCTTTTCTATCAGCCTTCTGGTCTTCTGAGCTCTGATTAGAATCCCCCAAACAGAACAGCCAAAGCTGTTCCAGCTCTTCATAACCTCTCCGAACCTTTCCTCTCTTCCCATAAGCCATTCCCAAAAGCCTGTAATTCACATGGTCAGATTGAGCCACAGCAATGTCCCCACTCCTGGTACCAAATTCTGTCTTGTTACTCTTCTCTCATTGCTGGGACAAATACTCAACACTAAAAACAAACAAACAAACAAACAAACAAACCCCCACTCAAAATGAGGGAAGGAAACATTTATTTAGCTCACATTTACTGGAGGTTTCAGTCCATACTTAGCTGGCTCCAAGGCAGAGTGGCTCATGGCAGAGAACAACCTTTCAAGGGGGCTACAAAAAGCAACAGAGCAAAAGGAGGAGTAGCAGCAGCTCAAGCACTAACTTCTTTTCCCTACTTACACTGAAATGCAAATTACCTGCCCCAGGGCAGGTGCAGCATCCACACCCACAATGATCAATCACAAACTCAAGAAGCTGCCCCAAGACTGCATGAGGCTTGGGGGGTGGGGGGATACCTATACACAAAGCATAACATTATTTATTTATTTTTAAGGTATTTAGTACAGGGTCTAGAGTCTACAGGGTCTCACTACACTGATTGGACTCATCATAATTCTTGTTTTCAGCCTCCCCAGCACTGGGATTATAGGCAGGCATCACCATGCCCAGTCTCAATTGCTGGCTCAGCATGCCCTGGGGGTGGGGCTGGCACAGCAGGCTGGAGTTCAAACCCAAGCAGGAGCATTAATCTGCTGAGCTATCTGGCCGGCCCAGCCTAGAACTTTTTAAAGCTAAAACCTGCCATGGCAGAAGGCAGAGGCCTCAAGGAGCTAGAAGTGCCCTTCTCACCCTAATTTAACGATCAAATATTAAGAAGTCACTACTATGGTCAAATCTCACACACAAATAATAATGGTCTTGATTTCTGTGTCTGTCTGTCTGTCTAGCTTCCTGAAGCTGCCCGGCCCTCAGTCATCTGCAAAATGAATGGGGAACAGAACCCACTTGTCAGCTTATTTGGCAACTGAGACAGGCCAAGACTTGGTTTTGGTGTTTGGCACAAAATAGGCACATTTGGGATACTAGCTTTTATTTTCTATTAACTTACTTTTATTATCATATCTGGTAATAATATGCTTTAAAAACAAGGTTTAATTATGAAGGTAAAATAGTGTTATCATAGAATTCTGGTATAAGGGCCAGTGAGATAGCTCAGTGGACTAAGCACCTGCTTAGGCAAGCACAGGGACCAGCGGTTGATCCCTGGTACCACATGCCATGCTGGCCCTGCTCCAGGGTGCGACCAGCCAGCCACTGAGACCAGGCATGGTCCCGCACACCTGTAACCCCAGCACTGGGAGGCTGAAAACAGGAAGACCACTACGAGTCTAAGCTTTGTAGTGAGATCCTGTACCAAAAACATAAATTAAAAAAAAAAAATTCTGGTGCGGTTTTTGGTTTTTTGAGACAAGGTTTCCCTACCTGGTCCACGCTGGCCTTAAACTCTCAGAGAGCCTTCTGCCTTGTTCTTCCAAATGCTGGGACTACACCTGTGGGCCACAAACCTGGGTGTGTCATAGAATGCTGACGGAAGACTTGTGAGGGGCCACGTTGGCAAATCGTGCCTCCCAGGGAGCCAGGCGAAGAGTGACCTGGGTGGTCCCTTGCGTGCTTTCCTGCCCGGCTGGCTCTACACAGAATTCTCACTGAACCAGGGTAGAGGTTAAGGGGAGAGCTGGAGTCGGGGGTGGCGGTGCATGCCTGCCACCTCAGCATCCTGGGAGGCTGAGGCAGGAAGACCACAAGTTTGAGCCCAGCCTAAGCAGTTTAGCAAGACTCCATCTCAAAATACAAAATAAGTAAAGGGCCAGGGGTAGAGCTCCCCTGAGTTTCATTCCTAGCACCACAGAAAACAACAAAATAAGCAAAGCAAAGCAAAACACACATGTGCGCACACACACACACACATGCACACATACATGCACTCACAGGCATATATATATACACACATACAGAGAGGAAAACACAAGCCAGTCATCTGAGAATAGGCTGAGATAGACATGGGCAAGCATGACTGCCGAAAATGAGGAGGTGCAGACGGCACTCGGCAGTCGGTGCATTCGTGCTAAGTTGCCCCTCGGCTGCTCTCAAAGCCACAGATTTCTTTGTGATAACAGCTGCCATCCTCTGGCCTGTGCCTCTCTCCTGCTGTCACTTTTGGTCCCTCACAGTGCCCTGTGGGTGCCTGCTGAAGGGATTCCAAAAGGGAAGGGCACTTGATACCGCTCCATCCTGTCCTGCACTGCCACAGGTCACGCATCCTCCGTCCCCACTGTGTGGCTCTGCTCAAAATGTCACCCTGCAGCTCCAAAGAACACTCTGCCCAACAGGATAACAAAGGCCGCTTAAGGAAAAATAAGGGCTCATGTTCCAAGCCAATAAACAAATCAAAGCAGAATTTTGGGGGTGCTGAGGACCGTGGCCTGCACCTCACACGTCAGGCAAGTGCTCTCCGGCTGAAATGCACTCAGGTTCCTCGACACCATAATGCTGCAGATCTACCACCTGAAGAAGGTGCAGCTGCGGGTGCATACCTGAGGTTCCTGCGCGCTGCGGGCCAAGGTAGGAGGATCACCACAAGCTCCAGGTCGGCTTGGCTGACACAGTGAGTTGAGGCCAGGCTGGACTGCATAGCAAGACCCTGTCTGTCTGTCTGTCTGTCTCTGTCTGTCTCTGAAAAACATTTAACTTATACTGCCAAGAAAAACACATCTGTAAACCATACAAATGTACTAACAACCTAATGTTGCAGGCCCCACCCTCAGGGCACGCTGAGATGGGGACTGGGACTGGACGTGGTGTTGTAATCCTATAATTCCAGCGCTTGGGAGGCTGAAAAACAGGAAGAATCGCTACAAGTCCAATCTGTGTAGTGAGACCCTATAGACCCTGTACTACATTAAAAAAATAAATAAGGAGAAGAAAGGTTTATTTTGGCTCAAGGCTTGAGTCTGTAGCCTCCTCATCAGGTGGGGATCATGGGGTGGAACAAAATTGTTCTTATCATGGCCACATGAGAAAGGGAGAGAGAAACAGATTGGGATTCTAAATCTAGCCCATTCCTCCTGCCCTTTCTCTTCCTCAGTGTGAGGACTGAGCCCAGGGCCTCCTGTGCACCAGGCAGATGCCCATCTACTATGCTATTCAGCCCTTCCAGAATCCCTTGCAAGGGCAGAGCCTCAACCTCCCACAATGCCTTGCTCCCTGCAATGTCTTCTACTTTCTGAGAGCACCAAGCAGGTGAGGAAACCTACGACACTTGGGCCTTTGGGAGATTTTGGATCCAAAGAAGAGCAGCCCCCCAAGAAGAAAGGGATGATACAAACAGCCTTGCTTCTACCACAGAAAACAGAGTTGTAATTTAAACATTTCCTACAAAAGAAACTCAAATCCCATGTGGTTTCACTGACTAACTTTACCAACTGGTGCAGGCAGGAAGAAACAATACCAGTTCTCCACCGGCCAACAGAAAATCCAAGAGAAAGGACCACTTCCCAGTGCAGTCTATGAACCTGCATTTCCCCAGCACCAAACCAGAAAGAGGAAAGTAGGTTTATACCCTTCATGAGCTGGGCGAAGAAGCCCATGACTGTGATCCTAATGTTTGGAAGCTGAGGCAGGAGGATCGCCATGAGGTGGAGGCCAGCCCAGGCTACACAGGGAGACTCTCTCAAACAGCAAAGTGATGGGCCTAACAGAGGCCTACCAAGTGAGCCCCTGAGCCCCGATGACCAGGACACTGGGGCTCCAGGCACCAAGGGAAAAGCGTAGTGGACGAAGGAAGAAGTCCTCACTTGTGACAATGGAGTGGAATTGTTCTTAAGAGATGAATTTCTTGCCTCTTTGCAAAACATCCAAAGAATGTACTGACAGGGCGTTCTGCCTTGTGAGCTGCCCCTGCTCCTACACAGCTCCAGCGGAGGGTGGGAGGCAGAATGCTTGGCACAAATGACAGCACTGTCCCGAAGCTGGCAGGAGACCACCTCTGCAGGGTTGGTGGCTCCTCTCTCATGCCCTGCTCTAACCCAGCATGGCGGCTCCTATCCTGGCTCAGCCAAATCCTGCTTTTTTGAGATGGGGAGTCTGTGTAGCTCAGTCTGACCTTGAACTCACTATATAGCCCAGGCTGGCCTGGAACTCACAGTGACCCTCCTGCCTCAGTCTCCAAGTGACTGGGTCACAGTCAGAGCCGCCATACCTGACTTGGATGAACATTTTTATGACCTTGGATTAGGCAGTGGTGCTTTTAAGTTTGACATCAAAAGCACAGGCAACCAAAAGGGGGAAAACCCTGCAGGGGCCCTGGATGACATCAAAATTGAAAACTTCCGTGCATCGAAGGGCACCAGCAGGTGAGAACAGACAGCACAGAGAGTGACTACAAATCACCCCCCACATGGGGAGCATCTAGAACACACAGAGAAGGCCTCAGGCAAGAGGAAAGGGAAACAAAATAAATCCCCAAATAGGCAAAACAGCTGGAGATGTTCCCTGAAGAAAATACGCAAATGGCTCGAAAACACGTGTGAAATCGCTCACCACGCCCGGTCGCAGAGCAGCTCAAGTCCAAAGTGCAAGGAGTCACTACTGCCCACCCCTCTGGAGGGCTGCTGTCCAGAGCCAGCTCTGAGCAAATGACAGCAAGGATGTAAAAAAGCAGAATTCAGTTCAATGTGGTATGTCCAAGTGACGTAATAGTATGCGGCTACAAAAAATGAACTAGTGAGAGCTGGAGCTGAAGGCCACCATTGTGACACATGGAAACTTGGGCTCACACTTCCCAGCCTAGCATGGAACCTCGGGGACACCATTACCTACTCCAACCCAAACTGGCTGCCCCTGGGGAACTGATAAGATGCCCAAGATGTGAAATCCTCAGCCAGAAAGTATCTAGTCTTTTTTTCAGGACCCACAGGACAGGATTCCTGGCCCCTGAAGACCTCTTCCTTTCCAAAGAGTCTAAGAAGTGTGGCGCCCAGTGAGAGGAAGGGGCTCGGCGATGGAGACTGAGGACAGCCCCACAGTCTCTGGCTTCCAGCCCTCAGCGCTCCCAGAGAGAGCCAGCTGCTTGGAAGAGTCAGAGCCAGAGTCCGCAGCCCGAGGGTGACAGGGACAAGAAGGGCAACGGGGAGCCTGCCAAGAAGAAGAGTGGGAAGTGTCCCCAAGGAGGGGACAGGGGACTGCGGAGACACAGGACCCTGAAAGGCAGGGAGGAGGAGCGTAGGCCTAGGCGGCTGAGACTAGGGGATCCTGCGGCTGCCCAGTTTTCCAGGCGAGTCCGGCCTGTTCCTGTGCTGTATGGCGCCATCAGCCTGCACCCTGGGGACCCGTCCTCCTCGTGTGTCCTCTACCACAGGCCCGGTCCTTGGAGACTGGTCAGGCCTCACCTCCAGGTCCCCGGTCAGGGATGAGGTGGCTGATCCCTGAGTGGCTTGGGCTGCTTCCCCAAGGCCTCCCTGGTGGCTTTAGGGCTGGAGCAGAAACAGGGAGGGCTCAGGCTAGGGCACAGGGAGCAAGAGGGCTACAGCCCGAGTGTCCACAGCCTGGTCCTCCCAGCACCTACATTCAGGGCCCAGGAGACAGCCCAGGTGTGTGTGTGTGGGGGGGGTCTCTGAATGCTCCACGACTGACAGCACTAGCTCTTCTGCTGCCGCCCAGGCCATCTGCGAGCTGCAGTTCATCATCAAAAGATTGCAGGCCTCCCAAGTCTTCCGGGCCAAGGGCTGAGATCTGCACTTTGGGTTTTACCATGTGGGT
>NW_004524628.1:4346001-4372956 GCF_000260255.1 Octodon degus
AAAAAAAAAATATCAAAAAGAGATAATTACGAAAAAATGTTTAGCGCCCCAACCCATTTTGCGTGCTCCGTCCTGCTCCTTCCTCCCCCGCAGCCCCTTTTCCGGGTGGCCGGGAGGTTCCCTTTCATCCGTTGGGTGCGGGGTGTGATAACCTCCTTTTGGGGGTACTCTGGCGTTTGCTCTGGCATCCCGCCGATCCACATGCCCTCCCCTCGTATGCTCACCAGATCGGGGCTGTGACTCAGAGGACAGGGCCTGCGGCCTCTCTTGGCCTCTTCCCAGGGGCCCCTGGAGCTCCGCCTCCGGCTCTGCCCCTTACCCCTCCCCCGGCTCCAGGGAAACCCCGCTGAGGCCGCTCTGGACGCTTAGGGCTGAGAACCCGAGATGAATTCAGTTTAGGGAAAGTCAAACTCCGTGATTACTAAAATACAAACCTGGGGCCAGGGAGATGGCTCAGCAGAATATGCACTTCCCTGGCAAGCACAAGGGAAGTTCAATCCCCGGTTCCACCAAAAAAACCAAAAACAAAAACCACCCCAAGTAGTGACAGGCACTACAGCGCGCATGAATCCTGAGAACACGACACCTAAAGCCCCAGGAACTATACACTATACAAGGAGGAGCTGCTAGCATTCCCAGAGGCTGAGGCAGGAGGATCCCAAGTTTGGGCATCGCTTGGTCATCTTAGTGAGAATCTGCCTCAAAATAAAAAAGAAACAAGGCTGGGAACCTAGCGCAGTATGAAGCCCATGGCCAGCCTCCAGCTGGGGGGGGGGGGGTGAGGGGACAGTGAAGTGTGTGATGCGGGAATTCCATCTTGTCTTTTGTTACTGAGTTAAATTTTATTGGTACATGGCAGCTATATGTAACGCTCACTTCATCATGGAGACTGTCCACCTGCACGCGACCTAACTTGTTTTCCCCACTCCCCACCTTCCCTGTACCCCTCGCTGTTCTCTTTTCTCTTCCTTCCTTTCTTGCCCCCTTTCCCTCCCTATTTGAACATCTTCCTCCCCTTTCACAATAGCCATTACACATCTTGGTTCTTATTTACACTTTCACTTTCTCACACCAGAGAAACAAACGCGGTATTCAAATGTGTCCAATTCATTTCACTTGGACTTCAAGTGCATCCATTTTCCCAGAACTCTCTCAAGCATATCCTTCTTGTGGCAGAGCCTACTCCACTGAATTAAAAAAAAAAAACCACCACCACATCTTCTTTATCCATTCATGGGCACTTGGGCTGTTTCCAAGAATTAGCTGTTACAAACCACTGCACACCACAAAGGGACTAGCTGGGACAAATGGGACCCCCAATCCTAGTGTTCTGAGGAGTCTCCACGCTGATTTCCACAGTGGTTACACCAGTCTGCCCTCCCACCAACAGCAGAGAAGGCTTCCTTCTCCCCCACAGCCCCTCCAGCATTGGTATCGGTTGATTCTTGGTGACAGCCATTCTTCCTGGAGTGGGATGAAATCTCTGTTGTTTCAAGTTGCCTTTCTCCATGACCAGTGCTGCTGAACAGTTTTTCCCATGCTTCTTTGCTGTTGGTGTTTCTTCATCTGCGAAGTGTGTTTCTTGGTGTGTTTTGAGAGAAGTTCTCACTATGCAGTTCAGGCTGGCCTGGCCCCCACTACATACGTTACATGGCCTCAAACTAGCCTCGATCCTCCTGCCTCAGCCTCTCGAGTGCGGGGGTTTCAGGCGTGTGCCACCATGCCAGGCAGTGAATTCAGTGTGCTCTGAGAGGACCTGTCCAGAGGCTGTGCCTTGGAGGTGGGTGCCGTAAGCCTGTTTTGGGGCACCCTGAGCAAGAGGGTGTTGCGTTGACCTTTGCAGAGACTGTCCTCCATCCCTGCTGGGAGCCGCTCCCGGCAGTGCAGGCCTCTGACTCTGCGGCCCTGAGTGTTCTCCGGCCCCAGCAGGTCTGCAGCAGCCTTTCACCTGTAAGCACCCAAGGACATGCAGGACGAAGGACACCAGCTGCTTCCCTGTGGTTTCTTCACTCCCTGGCTGGGCCAGCAGCACACTGCTGGAATCCCAGCTCTTGGGAGGCCGAGGCAGGAAGACCACTGCAAGGGAGCCAACTCTGGCTATACAGTGAGATGCTGTCTTAACATCTAATAAACAAATAAATGCCGCAGCATCTGTTTTCTACCCATCCATCAGTCCACCCACCCATCCGGGGCCTCACTCTGTCCAAGGGTGGCCCAGATCACTAAACAGTCCTAACTGCAATATCAATGCTGTGGAAACCTTTGTTCCAGTGTCAGCTGGCTCATCTGAAAACTGAAAACTCAAAGATGGAAGCAAAGCTGGAAAAGCAAGTTTCTTGGGCTCTACCTGGAGGGCGGGACTTACGAGGCTGAGATTCTTCAGATAGAACCAGGGTGTACAAAGGGCACCAGCAGCCAGAAAGCACAGCTGGAACCCTGCTAGGCCTGTGATCCTGTTCTGTCCAACGAAGCAGGGTGAGAAGAGCGCCCAGATACAAAGAGAGAAGCCGGGCTTGTGGTCCTCACCAGTGATCCCAGTACTCTGGGAGGCTGAGGCAGGAGGATAGCAAGTGTGAGTCCAACCTGGGAAAGTCTAGGACCAGAATTAGTGAGACCCTGTATCATAAAATAAAAATAAATAAGAAAAAAGAAAAGTACACTAAGCCATGATCCCTCACACTTCACTTCTGTGCCTTGAAAGCTGCTGTCTCAGGAGAAGATTGTGGTGCTCTGAGCTACAGCAGCCATTCTGTGCCCTGAGGGAACAGGAAGCCAGTGCCTGGTGCTCCAGATCTGTTCAACACGTCTCATCACCATGCACCCCAGGTTTCTTGTCATGAGAGACAACAAACCATTCTCTGCTGGGGATTTGTTGGGCACAGTTGAAATAGAGCCCAAGCTGGGTGATGCACCCCCATAAGCCCAGCACCAAGGAAGCTGGGGCAGGAGGACCAAGGGCCAGCCTCAGCTACACAGTGAGTTCAAGGTCAGACTGAGTTACATAGCAAGACCCTGTTCAAACCTAACCAAACTGAACCAAACCAAAGAAACAACCCAACCAAAACAGTTTCTCTCATCTCTCAAGAGGGGAGGATGTAGGACCCTGGACCTGTGTTTACCTGCACAAGACATGGCGGCTTTCCCTTAGCTGTGAGTGCCCTCCATCCTGACCTTCCTGGCCAGGGTGGCCTGGCAGCCCCCGGGCCCCTGATTCCTGCTGGTGGCTCCTCCTGCTCCCTCTCCACCTCCTGCCTCAGTTGCTGGTCTCCTCCCTGCCTCACAGCCACTGGCCTTGAGGACAGGGGCAGTGCCTCCTGCAGCTCGAGGTGACCTTCAACTCATCTTCGTCACATGGCTGTAACCAGCACTCCTGGGGTGAGGCCTCGTGACCTTCCAGAATATTCCATGCTCTGAGCTCACTGAGGCTTTGCATGGGTGATACCTGCTGCTTTTCTGTCCATAAAACAGCTTCCTGTCCGCAGGCCACATACCAGGGTGGCCTGACACCCCTGGGTCCCAGGGCTGGTCACCTGAGCAGACCCTCTGTGCCGTAGCTCGAAGCTAACCCCAGCCCTGTCCTGGTCCCTGGTACTCCTGAGTTGAGCACTGGCTGGGACAAAAGTGCCCCAAGGAACGTGGAGGCACTGCTGTCACCACAACTCCTGTTCCGGGCTGTGGCGATGCCAGAGCAGTGCGACTTCCTTTCTCATCCAGCCAGGATCTGACGGCTGTGCTTCCAACGCTGGGGCTGCAGCCGCCAAAACACTGGGAGGCCTTGGGACCCAGCCCCCGGCCAGTCCGCAAGCACACTCCTGTCGCTGCAGACGCCATCACTGTCCCACGCAAAGGCTGCTCCCACTCTGTAGCTGCCTGGGTCTCCTGCCCGCAGCCTCTGGCAGCTGCCATCTATTTTCTGTCTGTAAGAATCTGACGACTTTTGCAGACCAAAATTAGAGAAAAAGGAGGGCTGCAAGGAAAGCCAACATTTTGGCCCTAGCCTTCCGAGGTCAATTAAGACTCAGGACATGAGAGAACTTGCACAGTAACATCATGTAACTCAGTAGTGTCCCAAATTTTCTGATCAAGGAGATTTTGGGGCCAAAGAGAAAAGTGATCGATGATATAGAGTGGGCCTAAGGAGAGTCACATGGAGAGAAAACATTCTCTCAGGCTTTCACAGAGAGCACATTGGCCAAGCAATGGCCGTGACTCATCCACATGGCTGACACTGACAAAGGATCTACAATCGGAGGTACAGGATCTCAGGATAAATCCTGAGGGGATTTCACTGACATTAGCAGACCCAAAAGCTACAACTCTTGTTGCATAGGTCCTGCTTTACCTTGGTCTTAACCATCCAGCAGAAAAGTATAAAAATGAAGTATAAGAAGTAAAGCCATGCTGTTATAATGAGTTGTGGGGGACTCAGGTCATCAATTTGTGACATTGCCAGTTAAGCGGAAGACCCAATACTATTATGGGCTACTGGACTCTTTTGGAATATTTTGCTGAGTTTACACACCTATAATATTCAAATAACGGAACTTAAAAAAAAAAAGGGTATACAGATGAATGTCCATTTTGTATCTGTGTATTCAAAGTGGTTAGGATAGATATATAGTTGCATTCTCTTAATGAATAGAATGATTTGTTCTAAGGGTGTTTGTAAATAGGATATCAGGTCCGCATCTTGTACGGCAATTAACCACTAAGAAGAATGTATGCAGAGTGTTAATTATTGAAACTGTCCTACCAATTTGATTTGAAACTGTCTCACTGATATTTGTTTATCAATAAAATTATGGAAAAAAAAAGAATCTGATGACTCTGGGGAGTTCCCATCAGCAGACACCTGTCCTCTGAGGAATGGCTTTTATCAGGGACCCCATATTTTCATCCACATGGTAGCATGTGACAGTTTTGTATCCAGCATGGAATGGTCTTCCATCACGTGTCCAAATCCTGTTTCGTCACCCACTCAGCCACTAGTTTCTACCTTTTGGCAATCATGAATAAAGCTGCAGTTGGGAGTGGTGGCACAAGCCGGTGATCCCTGCACTGGGAGGCTGAGGCAGGAGGACGCAAGCTTTAGGCCAGCCTGAACTACAGATGTAGCAAGACTGTCTCAAAGCAACAACAACAAAGAACAAAGCTGTGGTGAGCACCTGTGTGTACAGTATGCGTTTAGGTCCCTGTTTGGGATTCTTCCGTGGATGCTGGCTCTTCCTTGCCTGGAAGCAGCAGGGATGTGGAGCTTAGGCCTGGGATTCTCCCACCAGTTGACTCTGTGGGGCCAGGGCCGGGAGCCCAGGTATGTGCACAGGACAGGTCCTGGTCACGCAGCTGGAGCAGAGCTGCCAGGAGCTCAAGAGCTGCACTCTGGGCCTCTGGATGGAGGGGCAGTCAGAGACCATGAGGCAAGAGGCAGAGGAGGAGACACATGCCACACACCGCACACACCCGCCTGCAGGAGGACAGCAGGACAAGGGGCATCTGTGTCCCTGAAAGGGCAGACTTGCCGCAGAGGCGGCTGCAATGGCTGTGAAGGGCCTCCTAGCCACAGGAGCAGGGGTTATGCAAAGGGACAGAATGCAGGGGCAGTACTGCTTGGGCCTCAGCCAGGGTCCCTGATGAGCAGGGAGGGGGCATCTGTGTGACTGTGACAGATGGCCCCCAGCTCAGCCAACTCATCCAGCCAAGTGACATGGCTTGGAAATGCAATGGTGGGACTCTGAGCACTGTGGGGGCATTTCAGCCCTGGCACTGGTCCATGTTGTGGGGAGGGGGTGGCCAGGGCTGGCAAAGGCAGGGCCTAGGCAGGGAGAGGCCATCTGCCATCTGCATTGGGTAAGTTTCAGCTGGTTATGTGGTAGTTTTTGGTGCCAAATGTGCAGGTCCAGGCCCTGAATGTTGATGGACCAGGGAGGATACAGCCACCCAGGGGCCTGCTGGTGGCTTCTGCAGAGTGTTGGGTTCAGGGCACTCCTCAAAGCAGGGTCTGGCATAGCCTGGACTCTTATTCCTGCTCATAGCTAAGCCAGGAGCACCAGGGATGCCCATACTGCCAGGGGAGGACAGCTTTGGGGGCATCCCCTGGGGACTCTGCCTGGTGGAACACCACCTATGCTCCTTGAGCCCCTCCTTGGCACTGAGCCTGCCCCAGCAGCGCCACTACCCTGACTGCCTGGGATCCCTGCAGGGCAGCCAGACCTGGCCACTGCCACCTGGACCAAAGGGAGACAGGGGTGCCAGCATGTTGTGGGCTCAGCTTGTCATCAACACTGGAAGCAGGGCCAAAGGCAGGAGGTTCCCTGTCACCACAAGGGACACAGTGTTCCCCATCCCAACAGCTTCCCTGCATGCTGACTCCACCCAGCACCCCAACACTGACCGGACTGACGGAAGAGATCGTCCACACTGAGATCCCACAGGAGAGCAAAGGCCCTTGAGGACATGTCCAGAGGCCACGCCAGCAGCTAGGAGAAACAGAGTTCATCCCTGTGGGTCAGCAGCAAGCAGCACCTACTGCTCCATGCTAGAAAATCTCTTTTGGCCCTTCCTGCTGGCGCACGCCTGTAATCCCCCAACTCAGGAGGCTGAGGCAGGAAGATCGCCATGAGTTCCAGGCCAGCCTGAACTCTATAGTGAGACCCAATCTCACAGAAAACAAACAAAATAAAATAATCCCACTGGATGCACATGGCAGAAGGACACTCTTTCTTGCCACAGATGGGGAACCAATGCTCACCGAGGTCAAGCTGCTCCTCCCAGTCGCAGCTTGTGCTGCAAGTAGCAATGTGCTGATCACATCAGCTGGCTGCTGCAGGGGCCAGTCCTACCGTGGCGGCTGGGGGCTCGGAGGGAGGTCCTACCGTGGCGGCTGGGGGCTCCGAGGGAAGCCTCTCCTGGACAGCCAGCTTGGGGGCTGAGCTGGCCCTCGGCTGAGACCTCTGTTCTCTACATGTAGCCTGTACCCCATAACCACCTAGGCCTCACACCTCAACTGGGGGACCCAAAGTGTCACCTAGGTCCATAGGACACTGCAACTGTAAAGCTGCTGGGGGTCATCTCTTTGTTGCAGAACTCACTACTTTCTGCTGGCTTTGAACCTCTGGCAGGCCTCCTGCCTCAGCCTCTCCAATGCTGGGCTTGCAGGTGCCGCCCCCACACTTGGTGCCCTGTGTCGTCATAAGCACCCCGGGCTCTCTGGGCCGAGTCCACAGCACCTACAGGAAGGAGGCTCTGAGATGCTGAGCGCGCAGCCCCGAAGGCGGAGCGTTCCAGGGGTCTCAGAGCCGTGCATACGGAGTCAGCCTCCGGGAGGGCGTTCTCCCCCGCATCAGGGTCACACAAGGGCCCTCTGTGGGCGACGTCTTAGAGGGGCTCTTTGTGTGCTGAAGGCTGATGGTACATCTTGTCATCGGCTGTGCAAGGAGCAGCAAGGAGCCACACTGGCCAGGGCAAAGAATAAAGGCCACACTGTTCCCGCCGGCCCAGTTCCCCTCTAGGCTGGGTGCACCCCCAGTCCCCAGCAGTGCACCAGGCCCCACGAGCTCCTCCCTCCTGGGCCGCGCTGCACCAGTCGCCTGGGCCAAGGCCCCATTATGACCCCCAGGCGGGGCTGATTTACAGCTGGTTCAGGCTGCAGCTGGCTGCACAGTGACCCTAACTTGAGACCTGCCCATCCCATGCCCGCCGGGTAGGGGGCGAGGCTGGGCCAACTCCTCATGCCCTGCATTCAGCTCTCAGCAGCTGGTGCCTGGATCAGCCATAGGGTAGGCTCCAGGAAGCCACAGCGTGTCCTAGCACCTCCACAATGCCGGGTGGGACAGGGCCAGCAGTGCCCACTCCCGAGCAAGGGGAGGCCAAAGCAGCTGCCGCCCGCTTTCAGGCTGCCTCGCGCGCGCCCCCTAGTGGCCGCAGCGGTCCTCACCTTGAACAGCCACTGTAGCAGGGGCACCGGGCTTGCGCGGGCGGAGTGCAGGTAGAGGTTGCTCAGGATGCCGCTGCGCAGGAAGAACAGCTGCTGAGACGGCGGACCGCTGTGGGACAGAAGGGTGCGGTGAGGGGCTCTACAGCTGTTCCTGGGGGAGACCCCACGGGACAGGGGGCTGTGAGGCACCCCGGCTGCTGTGGGCAAAGGGTGCCCTTTCATTGTGGAGCCCTGTGAGGCGCTGTGAGAAGAAAAAATCCAGGCTGTCACCAAAACTGCTGTTTTTCTCTGGGGCCATGTGAATGGACTCAGTGTTTTATTTATAATTATTACTTTATGCTTTGGTTTGTTCTGAGACAGGGTCTCACTCAGTAATTCAGGCTGGCCTTGAACTCATAGAGCTCCTCCTGCCCCAGCCTCCCCGGTGCTGGGATTACAGGTGTGTGCCACGGCACCTGGCCTCACAGTGTTTTAAATGCACAGCTGCCCAGCATGTTGTAAAACCTTTCCAAGGGACAGAGGGGAAACTGACCCCCCCAGTGGGGACAGGACTGCCTGAGATGGGGGAACTGGGGAGTTGGTGCTGAGCCTGGGCACTGGGACAGGCTGGGATCTCTCACGCCACACCAGCACTTGGGTCCAGTTACACGGAGCCTTTCCAGCCCATTTGCGTTTTTCCAACACAAAGGGGACACCTGAGTGCACGGGAAGGCAGCAGCCAGGGGCTGGCAGGGAGCCCGGGGAAGGAAATCCCAAGAGCAGAGCAGTGTCAGTGAGCAGCACCCGCCTCTGTGCAGGGTGAGGGGCACGCGGGCTGCTGTGGCTGAGACCACAGCCTGCACAGGCTCGCACGTCACCCTATGTGAGCCCATCCTCCCTGAGCCCACAGCTGGCTAGGTAGGACACCTGGCTGATCACGTTGGCCCATGGGACACCAGGGCTCTGGGAGAAAGGGAGGAGACATATTCTGAGGGTCTGAAAGGGCTCCAGGACTTGCTACTGTGGAAGCCATTTTAAACTGGTCGACTGGGCATGGTGGTGCATGCCTGTAGTCCCAGGACTCAGGAGGCTGAGGCAGGAGGGTCATCACAAGTTTGAGTCCATGCCTGGGTTACACAGTGAGTTCAAGGACAGCCTGAACTACATAGTGGGACCCTGTCTCGAAAAAGAAAGAATGAGAAAGAGATAGAAAGAGAGACAGACAGACAGACAGACAGACAAAGAGGTTGGCTGAACTTCATTATCTCCCCAGATGCATGCTCAGCCCCAGAGTGATGCTTTGACTTAGGATCTAAGCTATTTAAGTTCCGAGGAAAAAGAGGCTCTGTGTCTGTGGCTGAGAGATGAACACACGCGCACACCCTGCGCCCGCATGCCTAGTCACACGCTGCTTCCGCCCACGGATTCAGAAGCGAGCAGCACAAGCACACACGCTGTGCCCCAAAAGCAGGCTAGACCCAGAGGGCAGTGTTGGGGGCTTGTGCATTGGCAAGGTCCCTCTGGGGCCAGCACCCCAGGGACTCCTGGGGACACCCTGCGGAAGCAACACAGGGCCAGCTGCTGCACCCAGGGAAGTGGCCTGCAACACATTCCTTCTGCTCTGCCGGCTCATGCGCAGCGTCTGCCAGCAAAGTGACAGATGGGCTTCAAGTTTACTGCTGAGTTAGGTTTCCTATGTGTGACAGGCAGCAAGAGGGCCAGAGGACTGCTCTGCCCTGGAGCAAATGGCTTTCAAGGAATTCTGGGCCCGCACTATATGAGATGCAAACAGCAGCACGAAAGTGGGTGTGGTGGCACCACCTGTAACCTTAGCACTCGAGAGGCTGAGGCAGGGGGATTGCCCAGAGTTAGAGGCCAGTCTGGGCCACACAGCAAGAACCTGTCTTGAACATCTTAGGTGCCAGAATCGGCTGCTGTCGGTTTAGCAGAAGTCTCCACCTTGACAACCCCGTGCTGGGCTCCAGCAGGTGTTCTGCCAACAGCGAGCTCACACGTTATCTAAAGAATGTCAGAGGGTCCTGGAGGAGAAATGAACAGCAGAAGCCATGCGGGCGCAGGGGACACAAGGCCTCTCGCTGTCAGCTCAGGAGGTCCCAGCTAGGGAGGCTCTGGGTGCAGGCCCAGCAGAGCACTGGCGATGACGTGCCAGTGGTGTCTGCTGCCCTCCAGTCCTCCCCGTGGGCCAGGGAAGCTGCCCAGTGTCCAGTGACCAGCTTGGAATTCCCAGCCTGACCGTAACAATGCCCAAGGGAAGACTCACTGTCCATCACATCGCAGCCGCAGTGCCAGTGGGCAAAGTCCCCAGATGCCCAGCTCATCCCAAGTGGTGCAGAGGGATCAGCATGGGGGCATTATTTACATGGTGCCAGACATACCAACTTCTACAACGAAAGCGGAAGTAAAATACCATAATAGAACACGATGAGCCTGTTGGAGCTTTCGCTTGTCCCTCTTCTTTTTTGGGGGGATGGGGGAGTTGAAATACGGTCTTGCTTTGTAGTCCAGGATGGTCTTGAACTCACCGCATAGTCCAGGTTGGCCTCGAACTGCTGCCTCAGCCCCAAGGGCTGGGATTACAAATGTTTGCCACTGAGCCTGGGTTTGTGTGACTCTGACCTGTCATATTCCTCCACTAAAAGAGGTACTCACAGCCCAGTAACAACTAGCTGGAAGCTGGGCATGGTGGTGAACGACTGTAATCCTAGCACTCGGAAGCTGAGGCAAGAGGCTCACCATTATTTCTAAGCCTGGGCTATGAAGAGGGGTTGAAACCAGCTTGCACTACATAGCAAGACTCTGTCTCAAAAATAATACAACACAAAAATGAGGGTGTAGGGCCTCTGGGACACACAGGGCACAAGTGCCACCAACCCAGTGAAGCTCAAGTTCATCTAACTCTGTTTCCTCCTCTGCCCAGGTATACATGGGAACAAACAGCCTTCCTGAGAACACAGGGCCATCAGTAGTGTCAGAGGCTGCTGACCCTGCCACCACCCCTGCCTGGCCACCCCTGCTGTCCTGTCTTGCTGGCTTTTCTCCCTGGGTTGCACAACCTGGTTCTGGCTGACCTGTGGTCCTGGCTGTCCTGTGAGGCTTCTGCAAAGGTGGACAGGGTTTCCCTTCTGTCACAGTCCAGGGAGCAGGCAGGCAGCTGTACCCAGAACTGGCTGGAGCCTGCTTGTGTCACTGCGGCTTGATCCCAGGAACCTGACCAGTGCTCATACACTCAGCCTGGGTTCAGCTGCACAGCAGGGGCCGTGAGGGGCATCCTTGCATGAGGCCCTGCATACACCACTGGGGATATCACTGGGACCCAGACGTCGGGTCCCTCTGCACGTAGGCCTCCACCTAAGATGAACGGCTTGCAGCGCACTAGCCTTCCTCTTTCCCTTCACAGAAGGGTGCAGAGATGTGAGACTATTTCAAGAGGTGATTTTTTTTTTAAAGTAGCATTGGTGTGAGGGGTGGTGGTGCATGCCTCTCATCCCAACACATGGAGGCTGAAGCAGCAGGTTCTCTATGAGTGCAAGGCTGGCCTGGGCTACACAGTAAGCCCGTGTCTCAAAAAATGCAAAGAAAAAGAAAAAGCCCACATCCATTTCGTCCCCCTCTAATGATAAAATGGTACACACTCATTATACAAAGTCTGGAAAATCACAGGAACAGGACCGGGGATAAAATTCCTGTCAGCTCCCAAGGTGCTTGTCCGGCAAGAGCTCCTACGTCATCTCGTGTCCATTGTGGCCATGTTTCTAGCCCAGTGCAGTGGGTATGGCCTAGCTGGCTCACACTGGTATTCAGCCCCATGTCTACATGTTAGATCTTTGCATAAATAGGAAATGACAGGTGAACCCTGGAGAGATGGCGACCCCTGGAAGAGGCCCTAGCCACTGCCCCGGAGGAGCTCCGCGGTATCACACAGTGCATCCCTACAGCACACTGAAACTGCCACACTGTGCACATGAGCACATCTGAGGTGGAGGAAAGGACTCCGGGCGGCCACCTGGCCCCTGAGGCGGCACTGTGCTGATCCTGGGTCACCGCACAATGGGCCACATCACTGGTCCAACAGTTCCTGACGGACAGCCAGCTGGGGACAGCAAACCTGCTGCTGGCAGGAGTCCAAGGCAGAGCTGCACAGAAAGACGCCTTAGGTGCTCTCACTCTCCAGCCCTTGGCCCTACCTGGCCATTCTCCCTTCCTCCACCTCCATGACCTTTCCTGTTTTTTCTTCATTTTGGGGTTTTTTTCTTTGAGACAAGGTCTCCCTATGCAGTTCAGGCTGGCCTTGAGCTCACAGAGATACTCGTGCCTCAGCCGTCAATCTGGCTCCTTTCTTCTTCTCCTCTTATCTTTCCTTCACCCCTTTCCATAGGACTGGGTTGCCTCTACCAGGGTTTCTACATTCCTGTCACCTCACACTGTAGCTAGGAGCACACTGGCGACCTCCAGACAAACACACACAAGGCCATCCCCATACTGTTCCTAACAGAGAAAAGCTAGGAAAACACACGTCCTAAAAACCTAGGAGAAGGGTTAAGGCCATTCAAGCCTGAAAGTAATGAATATAGTACAGGCCGTCTAATCTAATCTTGATGTCTGGACCTTGTTCAGATCCCAATCGGAACAGCCTCTAAGGAACATCTAGCCAGGCTAACGCTACAGGTTTGCAATCCCAGCAGTCTGGGAGGCTGAGGCAGGAGGAGGGCATGTTCGAGCTCCAGCTGGACAACTGAGCAGAAAAACTCCATCTGGGTTTTCGTGAAACCCGTACTTGGCCTGTACACAGTGATACCACGCGTTTGGTTTACATACGTGTGGCCGTGCGGCATGCATCTTTACATGTGATCATACGTGGCGAAGACAAAATAGCATTTGCCTGATACGCTGACTCTGGCCTGCGCTCTGACAGTGTAAAGCTACATACCCCGAAAATGTTGGGTCTAGCTTATAGATCTATTTTGCGTTCCAGTTTATTACCCTACACGGAACCACGTGAGTCTTCGTGCTCCTTCACTGGTTTTGATGCTTGGCATCAGCTCCTTCATCCAACTGCCTCTTTACTCCTCAGTTATTTTTAATTTATGTTCTCTGTTGGCTGCAGTAAATCAGTCAGCACATTTTTCAAAGAAGGTTGGTTGGTAGACTTTCTCCATCTCTGCATAATGGAGAATATCTTCCAGAGACTTTATAAAGATACAAAAATTTGGCAGCGTATATGATTCTCATTCAAAATTATTTCTCTTCAGACTCTAAAAGTAGATCTTCCTGCCTCAGCCTCCTGAATGATGGGATGACAGCGTGTGCCACCATGACTGGCTTGTTCCATTGTCTTCTGGCATTGAGAACCGCGAGAGAAAAATCTGGGGTCTGCCTGGATTTTGCCCCTTTACAGATAACCTACTTTCTCTCTTTTTAAAAAACTTTTTTATTTATTTTTTGGGGGTATGTGTGTGTGTGTCTATTTGAGATAGGGTCTTGCTATGCAGTTCAGACTGGCCCTGAGCTCACTTTGTAGCCCAAACTGGCCTCAAACTAGCAACAATCCTCTTGCCTCAGCCTCCCAAGTACTGGGATTTCAGGCATGGGCCACCGCGTCCAACATAAAAATATAAATTTTTATTTTTATTTTATTATTTTTGCCAAAACCGGGGCTTGAACTCAGGCCCTTGCGCTTGCCAGGCAAGCACTTACTCCACTGAGCCATCTCCCCAGCCCCCAAAATACAAATTTTTAAAAAGAAATTTAAATAGTATCCAGGAAACACCTAAGTAATGCTTGCTTCTCATGATAGTTTATTTCTAGAAAGTGTTCTTCCATTAGTTCCGTAAGTGTTGCGTCAGCTGCATTTGCTTTGTTCTGTTTCAGGCACTCCTACTAGGGGGTAGATTCTGCCTCCTGGACAGGCCCTCACATTCGCTTCTTCCTTACCTTGGTCTCTTTTCTTTCTCTCTGCATTTGGTGGAAGCATCTCCCATTCTACATCTGTTCCAGCACTTCCCTGGCGTGGACAACCCCACTCACCTGTCTCCAAGGCCCTTGAGCTTGAGCAGCCTTTCCCGGGCTCTCGCTCTCCGCTAGAACGCTGAGCGCTGTCTGTGTCCAGCCACAGATGTGCAACCCCCCGCAGCTCTCCTAGAGACTGGGACATGTGTTTCTCCAAGACCCAGCTCTGCTCCTTTCTTCTGAACTGCGGAATTATGACCTCAACCATTCTTCTTAGCAACAGGGTCCAGACACTTAAGTGCATTTTCCAAAGTGCCCATGTTGAAGAGGCCTGAAGTGGTCTGGGTGACCCCTTGTACCCACCCACTGCTGCGGCGCCATCCAGCACTCGGGTAGGTGAGAGGTCCCGGCTGTAGTGAGTGCTCTGCTGCTGGACTGCAGCCTCACTGGAGCTAATGAACCTCTCCTCTTTGTAAGGACCCAGCCCAGGGCATGTGGGCACAGTTGGGAGAAGCAGACAGATACATACAGGAAAGCCCTGGGGAGATGAGGAGAGGTGACTCCTGGATTCAAGTCCTAACATGGCCATGAGCACACTAAGCTGCCAGCCTCTAGGCTCCTCACTGGGTGGGTGACGGTGGCCCTGTCCCCACCCCTCAGCCTCCAACACAGCAGGCAGCAACAGCACTTTCTCTCTCTTCCTCTTGGACGCAGTTAGCTCACAACAGCAAGGGCTGCATATTGTAGTACACTGCTTTCAAACCCTCTTAAAAGCAATGTAGGCAGTCATTACGTGATAATCACTATGAATCTACTTCCCAAAAGAAGAGGAACAGGCAGCTGTCCTATTGTTACTGAGTGTGTTGGTGGCTGGGGAGAAGCTTTTTGGTGCCAGCATCACACAGACAGAAGAAGCGCCACATCTCTGAGAGAACGGCCCCTCACTGTCTGTGGTGAGGCGTCCTACGACGACCCCACACAGGCCTGAAAGGGCAGGTAGTACTGGGACTTTAACTCAATGCTTTCCCACTTTAGCTACATTCTTGTCAGGCTCTGTAGCTAGAGCTTTCTATTTTTTGAGACAGAATCTCACTATGAAGTTCACCCTGAACTCACCAACCCAAACTGGCTTTAAACCTGCAGCAGTCTTCCTGCCTCAGCCTCCCAACAGCTGGGATTACAGGTATGCACCATCATGCCTGGCTTCTGTAACTAAAATTTTTGTAGACTGGGTGTGAACAGCAAAGTTAGCATAATTTTTTTCCTTTTTTCCAACTTCATAGATATATGTGAAAGTCAAGAATGTCCACCTTTCTGCAAAAGGAAGGGTGTGGCTGAATTCCCAGCCCAAAGTCACTTGCATTTTGTAGCCACCATCAGGTAAAACAGGGGTTCCTACAACACAAGCCCTACGGTATGGGGCCGTCTAGGTGAACACTGAGCCGGCTGCTAACTAACTAATGAGCAGGTAGTGCAGACCAGGTGGATTCACAAGCCGTGAGGACAATTCCCAGTGGTATGGGGAGGAGCGGGGTGGCCTGCAGTTTCATCACATGACTCTGAATTGTACGTGACTTGCAACACAGGATCTGTTGTTCTGGAACATTCTACCTGAGAGTGGGAAACCACAGCTGACCACAGGTAACGGAAACCACACAGCAAAAGGAGAATCCTCCCGCATCCTGCTGCAGAGGGGAGGCCCCAGCCAGGTTCTACTGGCCCAGAGAGGGGCCGGGTGCCCAGGGCTTCAGGACCCTGGGCCCTGTGTGAGGAGTCTGACTTGGCTGCTCCCTGACCAGGGCATGGGGGAGGGGGACAAGCAGTGGAACACACACCTGATATCCAGCAGGATACAGGATTCTTTACAGTCTGTGCAACTAAATCGGTCAATTTTAGACACAGACATTTGTGACCACGTCCCCTGTACCTCTGTCAGGTGAGGTAGACTAGTGACGCCACTGCTGTTTGGATGTCCTCTCGCGGGCAGCCCTCACCCTGCGCTGCTGGCTCCCAGGCTTCCCACACTCACTTGAGGAACAGATCTTCCAGGGCGTTGTGCGGATTCATCTGGGAGACATCCAGGAAGCAGGGCAATGGGCAGAGCCGGGGCAGGAACACGCACTCGCCGGGGTACACCTGGGGGATGTCCTGCTGCGACACAGAGAACTTCTCCACCAGCAACCTGGCAAGCAAGGGCAGAGTGCAGGGTCAGAGGCCACCAGGGTCACCTCAGGGAGGACCCTGCCTGCACTGCCCCCTGCAGACCTGGGGAGGGACAGTACCACCTGCTGACAGGGAGAGCCCACACCAGCCTGTTCAACATGCACCCCAACCCCCAGGGCACCATCTGGGGTCCTGGTGCCCGCTTTCGTTGGCTCTGCTCAGGTCAAACCTCCACACCACGCTTTCAGTGCCAGGTATTAAAGGATGAGCCAAGACTGGACCACCAAGGGAAAGTGTGGGCAGATCCCCAGTGTCCCGGAGCCAGGGGCCTGACCTGAGCGGCAGGGCAAGAAGGGCTGGGTGTAGCAGGGTCTGGCCAAGGTGTTCAGCTCAGGGGCAGTGTAGGCATAAGCGGAAGCACAGATGGCAGGAGGGGCTCAGTGCCAGCTGCAGGAGCTGGGCGCTCCCTCCGGGCCAGCTGTCCTGGAGCCCCAGCACTCAGGGGAACCTGCTGAGATGCGGATGCCACCCATACCTTGTGGCATCCAAGAATGCACGGGCATGACACCCATGGAAAACCAGGAAGACAGGGCGGTGCAGCCTGTGATCACCAGCACTCTTGGGAGGCTGAGGCAGGCTAAGCCAGGAGGTTGGCTTAGCGCGCAGATGGAGGAGAAGGAGAAGGCATTCTTCCCTGCTCTGGTGTGGTGCACAGAAATGGGGACAGGGACAGGAAGATGGTTAAGATGAAGCCTGAGCTGGCCATGGCGGTCACGCCTGGAATTCCAGCACTCGGGAGGCTGAGGCAGGAGAATCATCTTGAGTTTGAGACCAGTCTGGGCTATACTGTCTACAGACTCTGTCCCAACCACCCCCCTCCACAAACATCTTGAGAATGAGCTAAATTTAGCAGGGACACCTGGGCACAGTACTGAAATCTAACAGGGGGCAGAACGGCACATCCATGGCTATGTCCACGTGCGTGAGAACACACACGCGTGTGAGGTCATCCCGCTCATCCAGAGCCGCTGTCCCAAGACCCCCTCCAGGCCTGGAGCTGTGGACGGTGGCAGACCTAGCACTAGCGCATGTTTTCCATAACTAAGTTCCTATTACACACTGGCTGCAACTTACAGCAAAACCACAATTTCTTTTTTCTTCTGCTCAAGTTCACAGCTGTGTTCTTCCAGAGATCTTGGCAACCACGCACCCATTTCTTTCTTCGTCAAGGTGAGAACATTCCCCTTTTCACTCAGACGAAGTGCTTCACACGTCTCAGGCAGACCTGAGTCGCTGTCCCTGCTCTGAGCCAGGCACCAAGGAGACTGGGGTTATCTGAACACAAGCCCTGCAACTCTGCCACAGGCAATCTGATAATTCAGAGTGTCTAAGGGGTGGATGGCAGGGACAGAGGGGACATGTGGGACAGAGGCCAACTAGCACCCGAGCGGTGTTCATTTAAAACCTGTGAGCTGCTGAGCTTTGGAGTCTTCCATTTAATGTTTTCTGACAGTGGTCAGCTGGAAAGATGGAGCCCAATGCCACAGGTAAGGGGTGACAGCTCTACATGTGGACACACACACACGTGACAGATCCAGCTAAGATCCAGGCTCAGGCCTGGGAGTGGGGAGGGGAAGAGCAGGCATTTGCTACGTGCCTCACAGAACTACACCCTGCTAGATGACGCAGCAACGCAACACACACTCACCAAGCCCTGCATGGGGGTGCACGCCTGAAACCCCAATACTTGGGAAGTTGAGGCGGGAAGATCCTGAGTTTGAGGCCAGCCTGGGTGACATGAGACTGTGTCTCAAAAAGGGCAAAGAAAAGAAAAACCAAGAACATATATGAACAACATATATGTTCAAAATAAACACATATGAACAAAATAAAACAAGCTGTGGACCCTGCTTCCTCTTCTTGCTCCAATTCCTGGCCTGCTGTGTAAGAGCAAACCCGGGAGGAACAGCTTTTAGGACAGGAGCCACGGGCCCTGGAGGGGCCCACAAGCCAGGAGAACCTGTCTTGCTTTCTGGCCCAGGGGCCCAAGGGAAGGCCCCACCCCATCACAGGGCCATCTGGAGAATGCACGGGCATGACACCGATGGAAAACCAGCAAGACAGGGCGGTGCAGCCTGTAATCATCAGCATGCTTGGGAGGCTGAGGCAGGAGGATCACAAGTTCTAGCACAGCTTGGGCAAATCAGTAATTTGGCAAGACTGAAAATTAAAAATGGAAAAAGGGCTGGAGATGTAGCTCAGTGTGAAGGCCCTGGGTTCAATCCTCAGCACTGAAAAGCAAACAAGGAGATTTGCTTCTGCAGGCTGTTGGCAACAGTCTTAGAAACTGCTGCCACAAATGGTAAAATAATTGTCCATTCTGTTCATGTCCCTGTCATTCACAGTTGTGCAAGTATCTGTTAGGGCTCTAGGGCTGCTTTTACAGTTGTGTGAATTACTAAGCATCCGTAAGAATGAAGTAACCCCATCTATGAGGGACTCCTAACCCTGTCCCTAAAAACATCATTCAAAGGGACTTTTGTGGTCTTCACCACAAGGCATGTGTGTTATTAGGAGCTTGCAGACGACTCTCCCGTCTAATTGGGGACTTCCTGTGCAAGCTGAAGACGGGAATAAAGGACCATGCTGTAGCTTAAATACCCGCCTCTCGCGCCCTGCACCCCTGGCCCCAGTGCACACACGAGGTCTTTTAATTGTTAAGAAAAGGAATTTAGGATGTCATCCCGTCGAGACGCAAGCCAATTCTTAGGGCATGACAGGCGCTTTGCTGCAGATAATCAGGGTCCTGTCTAAGTCACCCTACTGTGACAATTTTAGGAGGCCCTGCCTGGCAGATGGGTCTGCCCTACCCTCAGCCTCACGCCTCCCAGACTGCATGCTGGCTGCACCTCCCCCAGCTCTGCTCAGAGGGGAAGGTTGAACAGTCCCTTCAGAACCACCCACATCAAAACAACCACCTCAAAGTGGCTGTTGTCAAAGAGGCTTTCTTAGAGCCCTGCTGAGAACCGTCATGTGCCCAGAGGGTGGGCATTGCTCTAAGAGCCGGGAAGCCCTCTTCTTCCACAGGGACCCTCCAGCGCTAGACACCCCCTCAGGGAGACTGTGAAATCTTCCGGCTAGGACTTTCAGGAATTCCTGCACAGGGATTTCACAAAGGCTTTGAAGGTCCGCCTCTGACAGTCCCTAGTTGCAAAGTGCAGAAGCTGGAACCCAAAGTCACGAGTCTCTGCTGGGAGACAAGATGCATGCGATGCCACCAGGTGTTTTCAGGAGGGAGCCGAAGGCCCCAGGATGCTGGTGATGCTCAGGTCCACACCCCACCAACCCCCTGACCTCAGATGGCATGGCACTGCCCTCCTGGAGTCGCACAGTGACTTCGAAGCCCCCATCCTGCACTCCACTGAGGCATAC
This sequence comes from Octodon degus, assembly GCF_000260255.1. Lineage (NCBI taxonomy): Eukaryota > Metazoa > Chordata > Mammalia > Rodentia > Octodontidae > Octodon > Octodon degus. Next base: position 4,365,476 of record NW_004524628.1, read on the forward strand.
AGATGGTTCTTCCAATCTGAGTGTGTCCCAGACCTTCACGGTCCGTAAGGAACCAAGAAGGAACTGACTGCGACTGCCTCACTAGCATTTACCAGCGTTTCAGAGGTGACACAGCTCAGCTGTGTCCTCCCATGGCTCTGCTCAGGTAACACCTCTGACTGTGGCCACGGTGTTGTTTCTTAGGAATGCGGAGGCTGCCTCTGTCTCTCACAGATCATTGGAAGCCACCAACCCTCCACCTAGGTCTGGGCAGGTGTCCAGCAGGTACCCTTTAGATGGCAAGAGCCACAGCTCGGGCCTTAGGACATGGTAACCCTCCACTTCTGATAAGAGGCCGGGAAGCTGAGCACTAACGGCAGACCCTGGATGACTCCCGCTCCCACGCCCTAGGTCACTGCGTTTTATCCCATAAGCACCCCTAGGCCTGTCCTTGGGGAGTGACCAGACTGCCTCTCACATAGCTCGCTGTTCTAACAGGCAGAATAGGGCCTGTGTCCATCACAGATGGACAACAGGTGACAGGCAGAGCCAGGCCACACCCGCTGGGCACCCACTGGGGCACGGGTCCCTGTAGTTCAGAAAGTACAGCCTCTGACCGCTGGGTGGGAGCTTTCATCTGACAATGGCCAGGTCCAGCTTGGTGACAGAGACTGATCAGCCCAGTGTCTAAAACCTTCATCACCTACACAGAGGTCCTACAGAGAGCTGGGCCACAAGCCTAGAGAAATGTGAAGAGGGAGCAGCTCCCAATGTATGCTTCACAACCATTTCTGGGGAACCGATTTGGGGCAAATCACATTCCACAGGCACATTCAGTCATTTAGTCACATCCTCGGGAGCAGCCGTGGTGGCACATGCCTGTGATCCCAGCACTCGGGATGCTGAGGCAGGAGAATTGCTGTGAGTTCGAGGCCAGCCTGCTAACGTAGCAAAACCTTTTCCCAAATAATCTTCAAGTCAAATCACTTGCTCATCCTCACTGACACCAGCCAGGTCATGGCTGTCTACAGCTTCCCCTGCAGCCCGACACAGCCTCTGGAGCACAGGGCTCCTGCAGACCTCCCTCTGCCTCATCGTCCAGCCCCACTCCTGAAACACCCTGGCTCCTCCGTGAAAGGGAGTTGGACCAAAGGACCCCAGCAGCACTCACCCTAGCCCACCGTCCAGTTTCTCCTCTGCCCTTTTCTGTTCCCTGCCACCTGTGCCCTGGGGGATTCCAGACTCCTGCGCAGCCCCCCTATACTGTGCCTGGTGCTCATCCTGTCTTAAAGCTTAAATGTCACCTGCACAGGGCGACTTCTGCCTTGCCTCACACCCTACCTGCCCATCAGGCTCTAGGACCCCAAAGGAGCTCTTCTTATGACACAGTCTTGATATGTCATCCAGGCTGACCCTGAATTTGCTATATAACCCAGGATGACCTCAAACTCCCAGAGATCCTCCTGCCTCAACCTCCCAAGTGCTGGAATTATAGCTGTACTACCACACCAGGCTATTTTTGATTTCTACCTTGCAACAGTCCTTAGTGTGGGTCCTAGAAACCAGGATTTCTCTCCCCAAAAGCATCCCCAAGGAAAAGACAAGCCTCCTCATGAAGCCTCTGGCTGGCCCCAGGGAATGCCTGTCCTAGGGCCCTTGGTAATAGGTCCTAAGAGCTTCCCAAGCCAGAGAGTCCCATGTAACACCCAGTGAACAGAACATGGGCCCAGGAAGCGGTGATGGATGGCTGTCCCGACTGCACAGGGAAAGCCTCAGAAAACCCAGGTGCGCAGGGACTGGAGCTCCCAGATGGCAAAGCACGCGACAGCTCTGGTGGTGCCCGCCCGGAGAGGGCATGCAAGCTCCTTCTTGTACCCCATGTTCTCTGCATCTGTGCCTGTCCTCACAGCTCTGTCACACGAGAGGGGTTTCCCCGAGCTCCGCAAACCACTCCAGTAAGTCAATAAACCATGACAGCGGGGACCCCGTCTTGGAGCTGGCCAGCCAGAGGGACAAGTCAAACACCAGCTGGAAGGGCTGAGTGAAGGGACTGAGGGACATGGTTAGCTGGGTCTGGGCTGCCTGTCTGCGTCCCTGGAATGCCCACATTGGAATTCTAAGCCCCCGAGGTGGTGGCTTTAGGAGGCTGAGACTACAGAGATGAGCAGGTCATGAGGTCAGGGTTATCATGAACAGCTCTGTCATACACAGGATTCTGTCACCCTCTTCCTGCCACACGGGACACATGACAAGGGCCATCTGCCACCTAGAAGGCGGCCTTGATTCAGCCCCTTGTCCACAGTGCTACAACAGCAGCTCTCAAAGAATAGCAGATGGAAAACCATACCCTATAGTTAGATTCCTGCCAGGTGTGGGTACACACCTGTAACTCCAGCACTCAGGAGGCTGAGGCAGGAGGATCTCTGCAAGTTCCAGGCCAGCCTCTCGCACTGGCCAGACCGTCTCAAGAAACAGAGATGGATTCATCTGTGGACCCCAGCATGTCTGCGACCCTCTGTCACAAATGAATCCAGGCCTCCCTCCCACCAACAGCAGTCAAGGCCAGGCCAGCAGGGCCCCACCCAGGAGCTGGTGCTCACGAGGCTGCCTTCTCCACCCCACATGCGGCAGATGAAAACTGGCCCTTGGCCATAACCCCAGGAGGCCGTTTCAGTTGGACTGAGGTTTTGTGCAGCTACGCTCCCGAGAGGCCTGGTTCTGTGAACTTGGGCAGATAATTGGGCTGTTTTATGGCTGCTGAGTCCTCAAAGGCCAGTTTAGACCCTGGTGGCCGGCAGGCAATCAGCTATTTCCTGAATCTGAATGAACATGGCTGGAGGAGGAAGCAGCTTCCCTTTGGTCCCCCTCCTCCCTCCCTTCACCCCCCTCCTTTTCTTCCTCCCTCTGCTTTTTTGAGACAAGGTCTCCCTCTGTAGTTCAGGCTGACCTTGAACTCTGTGTAGCTCAGGCTGGGCTTTAAACTGGTCCTGCCTCAGCCTCCCGAGTGCTGGGGTGACAGGTGTGCCACCATGCTGGGGAAGGGCCAGCTCTGGAAGTCACAGACACACACACTGCTGGCTCGGTCCCACCTCACCTGTGCTGGGCACAAGCAGGGCATTCTCATCCTTGCTGTCTTCCAAGCAGGGGCGCGTGCACTCAGCCTCCGAGAGCAGACTCCCCAGGTCCTGCTCTGAAGGCTGCTCCCTGCGGGCACCAGAGCCAGAGCTGGGGCTCGGCAGCAGCTTGGCAAAGGGGCTGGATGGCCCGAGGCAGTTCCACCAAGTTGCCTGGGTTGGCCCTGAACTGGGAGCCTCCTGCTTCAGCCTCCCTGGAAGCTGGGATGACACACCCAGCTGGCAGGCAGGCCTGGCCTGGCCTTCCTCTCCCCACTCAGAGCCTCCTCCCTGCTCACCCTCCTTGCCCCCTGCATCCTGCAGACCCAAAGTGGCCCCAGCCTCTGTCCTGCTTCGGCAGGCTGGCAAGAGCCCTGGCCTGCAGCCCAGGCCCCACCTTGCTCTGAGCCTCTCATGGCTGCTGGCTTGATGGCTCCTGGTTCAGCGATGCCACCTGTCCATGTCTGCACACTTTCTTCCCATGGCACCAATGTCCCTGCCATCTGGGACACAGTGCAGCCATCAGGAGCCTGCCATCTCCTCCTAGGGGTGCCAGGATCAGCCCTGGTACTCTGCCCACAAGCCACACCCATTCTCCCTAAACATGGGGATGCTCATCCCTGGGTGCTCAGAGCTCGCTCCACTTACCCTCGCTACTGGGCACGCTGCCTGCCCGTAGAGCATCCTGACCACCCCTCCCACGGCACCCTGCTCTTCACAACACTGAGCCCTCCCAGCCCCATCAGCCTGGCAGCGTGGCCTGGCCTCTCTGCCTATCCACAGAAGCTGCCTCCATCCTCTAGAGCCCCTCTTATCCTGCAAGGTTCAAGGACAACTGGGGGCTTTTCTGACCTCCAAGCCAATAGCTGTGCCACTCTCCCCAGTTCCCATGTGGCCATACACAGGGCAGGAAGTAGTCAAGGTGCAATGTGCTTGCGAGGGCACAAACTGACAGATTAGGGTTCTTAGAAGAGACTAGACTGTGGGACAGCGAGAGCTGGAGCATTTGCCCAGTGCATAGGAGGTCCTGGGCTCCATCCCCAGCACTGGAAGGAAGGAAGGAAAGAAGGAAGGAAGAAGGGAAGGAAGAAGCAAAGGAGGGAGGGAGGGAGGGAGAGACAGAGAGGAGGGAGAGACAAAGAAAGAAAGAGAAAAGGAAAAAGAAAAACAAAAAGAAAACCAGACAGCTTGCTGTCCCTGCAGGGAAGTGGCGCTCTCACCAGGAGCCAACCAGCCAGTCAGGAGAGATGAACGTCAATGGCTTACACCCGCCAGGATAGGTTCCTGACGTTTTCCAGCACCTATTAAATGCACAGCACAGCGCCAGGCACCATGAAACACACGCCACCTAGTGGGAGGCAAAAAATTCAAAGGAAGGAAGATGTCAAACCATGGAGCTCTCCAGATTAGTGAGCCGGACGAAGCCCAGCAGGTGGCACACACCTGGCATCCCAGCTACTGCGAGGCAGAGGTAGGAGGAGGACTGTAAGTGGAAGGCTAGCCCGAGCAACTTGGCAAGATTCTACTTCCAAAACAAACACACAAACAAACCTGGGTTCAATCACCAGCACTGGGGGAAAAACAAAGAAGAGAAAGAAAGGGAATGAAACAGGAAAGAAAAAGAAGGAAAAGAAAAGAGAAAAAATAGAAAAAGATTCAGAGGAGGAGCTGGGGGGGGCTCTGACTCTGGTGGGTGGAGGGCCAGGTGTGGGTGGGAATAGGGACCCTGCAGTCTGTCCCGAGTGGTCACTGCCCCACGTGGAGCCTGGAAGCGGCAGGCAGATCTTGGCGTGGACACTAAGCCGGGCTGTGCACACTGAGCCACACACAAACGCCAGACGCCGGTGGCAGGGACAGGGAGGAACCAGCCGTGTGGGCAATGTGTGTACACGTGTGCCATCAGAGGCAGAGCCCGTGGGGGGCAGCAGGGATTGTATGTCTACCCAAAGGGTCCCTAGCGTGTGCCAACATTCAGAAGGCCAGGCGCCAGCTCCTGCTTGCAATTCTGACCCATGCCACTGGATTCAAGCCTACTGGGGCAGGCAGCGGGCACCAGCCAGGCTCCCCTGCCAGGCCAGTGGTGTGGTACCAGGGCAGGGGACAGGCCACTGAGTGGCTTCCCTCACGAGCTTACAGGAGGCTTCATCTCTTCAGGAGAACCACCCCATGGAGATGCTACCCTCCTCCTCCGGATTCACATCAGTTCGAGCTTGAGTGGCCATGACTGGGTAGGGAAGGCCACTCCACACAGACAGGAAGTAGCCTGGGCCTAAAACTACTGAAAATCCAAAAGCAATGAGCATGGTGGTGAACTCTCACTCACCACTTCTCCCGCAGTAAGGCATCCAAGGAGTTGATGTAGTTTTTAGAGTTCTGGGAGCCGCAATGGAGACATACGGAGTGGGGAAGAAAAAGAAGACAAAGTTGGAGGAGCAGAAGAAAACGTTCCAGCTAAAATAAGCCCTTTTGCTGCGCATGGTGGAGCAAGCAACCCAGGAGGCTGGGGCAGGAGGATTGTCAGGAGTTTGAGGCTAGCCTAGACTACATAGTCAGACCCAGTTTCAAAAGAACCAAATAAATACATAAGCCCTTGCTTTACTGTGTTTACTATTCTGGAGAGATAATACACTTACATGATTGAAAAAAATCAAAGAGGAAGATGTTCGCTCCTGTACCTCTACCCCAGCCACCCACAGGAGACTCGGGGGAGCACCGCTTTCATGCTTTCTATTTTATTTACTGATTAGTAGCAATCTTTTGAGACAAGGTTTCACTATGTAGTGCAGGCTGGCCTTGAACTCACAGAGACCCTCCTGCCTCAGCCTCCAGAATGCTTGGGTCACAGGCGTGTGCCACCACGCCCTGTTCTGACACCCTATTCTTAGCATGCATTTTCTGGTCTTTCGGCGTCCTAATATTTCACCTGTCTCCAAGACTGTATTCCTGACTTGAAGTTCATTCCTGATGTTTCCGTTCAGGAAGCCTGTTCACACGGTCACCAGGGTCAGCCTGAGTCTCTGTGTCCAGCCAAGCCTGGATTCCATCACTATGATCCTAACCTTTGCCATGAAGGCCTTGAGGGAACAAGGGGCACAACTGAGGGAACAAGGGAACAATTCAGTGCAAAAGTGGCAGTGAATTGGGTGCTACCTGCAGGCCACCGGCTAGCAGGTGTTGCAGCAGGACTGGCACAGGCGGGTGGGGCCCTGCGATGATCAGAGGATGTGGCTAAAGACCAGCTGGGGCGTGGCCTGAGGGCACGGCAAGGGATGGTAGATGGGGCAGCCGGGGGTAGGGGCTGGGGCTGCGGTGCTCACCAAGCCATGGGCGCCGGGCTCTGGGTTGGCCACCTGCTGCCTCTCCGTAGCCAGGCTGAAAACCAGGTCCTCTGGTAAGTCCGGGTCTGCCTTCGGCAGCTCTGGCTCCTTAGACAATGTCTCTGCACCACCTCTTTGGCCCTGGGCGTCAAGCAGGGATGGTGGAGGTCTGGGATTCAGGAATTCGATGGGTGGTGGGCTCCAGTCACTGGGGAATGGGTCTCCGGATATCTCCATTGGCTCGGCTGTGGAACTCCCAGAAGCCACAGCTCTGGCTGACAGTGGCTGCTGAGACCCCTGTGGACAAGACACAGTGTGATGGTGCCCCTGTTTGTGTGCTGCTGTCCAGATACCAGGCCACACCCAGGGAAGGAGAGGACTGTGTGGGATTCCCAAATACTTGGGAGGCTGAGGCAGGAGGGTTCACAAGTTCTAGGCTAATGTGGGTAATTTAGCAAGACCTTATTTCAAAAACAAAACAAAATAAAAACAAAAACAAAAACACAAGAAAAAAAGCCCCACAAAATACAAACACACAAACTAATAATTAAACAACTACATTAACGGATGTGCAATGTATAAAGATGTAATTTGTTACAGCAAAAATCTAAGGGGCGGGCCAGTGTTGTCAAGACGGCTTTTATACTCCACTGGAGCTAAATTGGTATTGACTCAAATAAGCTTGTTATACATTTAAGATGTAGTTTATAATCTTCAGGGTAACCACTATGAAAATAAAAATATTTGGAAAAGGAAATGAAGAGCAACCAAAACAGTACATTAAAAAATACAAAGGAAAGTGAAGGAAAAATACAAGAGATTCAAGACAGAAAACAGCAGAGTGGGGATCCCCCATTACCAACAAGTTATTCAAATGTAAATGGGACAAATTCTCCAATCAAAAGGGGAGGCAGTGCAAAATGGATTTAAAAAAAAAAAAATCTAACTCTATGATATCCCAAGAGATTCATTCTGAATCCAAAAGTAAAACTAAGGGGCTGGCCCGATAGCTCAGTGAATTAAAGTGCCTGCTTAGGCAAGCTTAGGCAAGTGCAGGGACTGTGGTTTGATC
>NW_004524628.1:4374209-4376944 GCF_000260255.1 Octodon degus
GCCGGCGGCAGCGAGCCTGGGCCGGGCCGGGGCCCCGGGGCTTGGCCCTTCGCTCGCCCCATTGTCCCTTCTGCCCAGCCCGGGTGGCCGATGGCCGTTTCCGCCCCGCGTGCCTGGCTGCGCCACGTGCACCCACACCGCGCGCTCAGCGCCCCCTGGAGGCCGCCCGGAGCTCGGGCCCTCCAGGCCTCTCCTGGGAAGAAGGTTTAGGGCAGGCTGGCGAGCACGCCGGGGCACAAGGCAAGAGCACGTGAGCTGGAGCCCATGTGGCCACCGGCTGATCTGACAGCAGGACCTTTCCAAGGTTGAGACCCAGCTGGGCTTTGTGGCCAATGCCTGTCATCCCAGGACCAGGGAGGCTGAAGCAGGAGAATCGCTGTGAGTTCCATGCCAGCCTGGGTTACACGGTGAGTTCAAGCACAGCCTGAACACATAGCGAGACCCAGTCTCAAAAAACCAAAATGAAAACAAAGCGAAGCCCCACTAGCTGGACATAGTGGCATATACCTATAATCCTACCGCTTGGGAGGCTGAGACAGGAGGCTTGCCATGAATTCAAGGGCTATATGGTCAGTTCACCCTGCTGGGTGACAATATGCAAGTGTTCAGGTGTGTGCGCCTGCTTGAGGGGTTAAGTGGCTTCAGATTCCCACTTGTCACACACTGGTTGGACCCCAACCTTGAACTTGAGCTGGCCAAAACCTGGGGCCTTTGCAATGAGGTACATCCACAGCCCATCTTATTTTTTATTTTGAGACAGGATCTGGCTGTCACTAAATTGCCCAGGCTAGGTTGGAACTTCCAGTCTTCCTGCCTCAGCCTCTCAGAAGGCTGGGATTACAAGAGTGAGCCAGCATGCTGAGCTAAAATTATTTTGATGCAAGATCTTGCCAAATTGCCAGGGCTGGCCTCTCTGAATAGCTGGGACTGCAAAGGGACACCATCCTATCCTGGGAGCTGGGCCATCCGCCTGCCTCGGCTTCCTGGGTACTGGGATGACAGGCATGCATGTACATGCCTGGTTCCACCTTCGGCTCAGCCAGCCCTGTCCTCAGTGAAAAGCCAGCCTCATGCCTGTCTGACGTTGTATCGTGCACAACACAATCAACCAATATCCTTCTGCCTGGTACTGCAAGCAAGAGGGCAGCAGAACTGAACAAGGCTGAGCCGTGCCACAGTGTCCCTGGCAAGCCAGCTATGCCTATCCCCAAGGGACGCCTCTCCTGCGACCCAGCTAGGACGACCCGGAAGGCAGCCCCTTGGCACTGGTGCACTGGCAAAGAGCTCCCACTTGCTAAGTGCCGCTTCCTGCTTCTGGTGAGTTCTTCCAGGAGACTGGGCTGCTTCATTCCTCTCACTGCTGGTTGTCAGTGTTCCCACTGAGGATGGCACTCCTCTGGCCTCTGCTTTTGCTGTTTTGTTTGGATACTGGGGATTGAACTCAGGACCTTTTGCTTGTCAGGTAGGCGCTTGTGCTGCTGAGTTAGCTCCGCAGCCCCTATTTTGTTTTTTTGAGACAGTCTTGAAACGCAGTTCAGGCTGGCCTTGAGCTCACTTCAGAGTCCAGCCTGGTCTTGAACTCACAGTGATCTGCCTCAGCCTCCCTAGTGCTGGTACTACAGGTGTGTACCACCGTGCCCAGCCTGCTCTTGCTGTTTTAAATGTTTAGGTGGGTCTACTAATGAGCACCATTTGAAACTGTAGTACACAGAGACAGAGTCAGTCACAGGCAGAAATGACAATAATGACTCACAGGAGAATAATCCTTGCAAAACCAAAAGTGGTGGCACACTCCTGTAATCCTAGCACTCAGGAGGCTGAGGCAGGAGGATTGCAATGAGTTCAAGGCCAGATGGGGCTGCAAAGTGAGACCTTGTCCCAAACAAAGGGCAAGCTGAGAGAGCAAGGCTGCCTCCATGGGACACCCAGGCTGCAGAGCTGCATGAGGTTGGGAGACATCTTTCCCTGACCAGCTCACGCACTGGAAGCTTGGGCCCTGAGGAGGAGTTGCCCAGGACTTCACTGGGCAGTACTGTTACAGTATAATTTCAAATTGCTGTTTATTTCTTGGGGGGCCTGGGGGCCTGGCAACACGTGGCCAGGTCGCCAGGGCCTCAGTGTTGAGGGGGCCTGAGCGGGTCTCACAAAGGCAGATACCTCTCTCGAGAGGGAGCAAGCCACAGGAAGGAGCAGGCCTGTGCAGCTGGTACAACCAGTATGGAGAACCTCCGGAAAACTGAAACTAGAAATTGCTTCTGGCCCAGATATTTCCCTTCCAGGCGTCTTCAGAGAGAGCTTAGGACATCCCTCTCTAGTGATCCATGCACAACTGAGCGTGCAGCAGCGCAAGTCGTGGGCTAGCAGCTGGGTCTCAGAAGCGGCCTCCATGGCCACGGACAGATGAATGCGCAGCGTGTGGTATTTGCGCACCATGGGGCCCTGCTCTGCCGCAAATAAACCTGCGTCATCTGGAGGGAAATGGATGAGCCCGGAGACCATACTGCTCAGTAAAGTCAGTCGCGCACTCCGGCCTCAACGTCGCATGGCTTCTCTTAGCTGAGGAATCCAAAGTTCAATAAAGAGCAAATGAAAGGTAGGGAATAGGAAGTACAGAGACAGATCTTTTGCGGTAAGGAAGGGGATTGAGAGGTGGAGAGAGGGGCTGGGGAGATGGCTTAGTAGGATAAGTGCTTCCCTGGCAAGTACAAGGGCCTGAGTTCAATCCCCAGTTAAAA
>NW_004524628.1:4377044-4377608 GCF_000260255.1 Octodon degus
TAATTTTTTTTTTTTTTTTTTTTTTACAGCCAGGCTGGCCTTTATTTACTCTTCTCTGTCACCGTGTGACCTTTTCCTCTCATGTGTGTCCATCACTCTGATGCTGTGACAAGGGAAAAATTACTCCCAACTTGTTAGATGTCAGATGAGCCGAGTCCACGTCCCCCAAATACCAAAGACTAAATCCACAGGACAGAAGAAGTTCAAAGTGGAAAAGGTTTTTAAAATTCATTTTTATTTTTTTAAAATTTTATTTATGTTTTTTTTTTTTAAAAAAAATCTGGTTTTATTACTCCCAGCAGAAGGGGCTGTACGGGGTAGTGGTGGGCTCGGCTCAGCGCCTGTGTGGGCCGGAAGGAGGTGATATCTGAGTATTTGGCAGGGGAAGGTGTAAGGCCAGGCCCAGGGACCTTCAGACACGCTTCTGGGCTGACAGGAAGGAGGAATGGCGCGCTACGGCTAAGCCGCCAACTAGGTTAAGAAATGCTTGGAAATCTAGCTGCCCATCACTGTGGAGGTCCCGCTTCTTCATCATGCAGTCAAGAACACCAGGGTCCTTCTGGT
>NW_004524628.1:4377883-4384701 GCF_000260255.1 Octodon degus
TCGGAGACAGTCTCACTAAGTAGTTCTTTTGAACTCATTATGTAGCCCAGGCTGGCCTCAAACTTGCAGCAATTCTCCTGCCTCGGCTTCCTGAGTGCTGGGATTACAGGTGTGAACAACCATGCCCAGCAGGAATAGGAAAGGCGTTTGAAGAGTGAGCTCCTCAGAGACAAGAGGGGCCTGAAGTGGTTGCTACCAGGGCTCTTTCTCAACAGTGTTTTACAGAGCAAAATCACAAGATGGGAACAGTGTGGGTCACGTGCCCATCAGCCAAGAGGATTAGAAGCTTGGCTAATGCTGAGGGATTGAAGGCACATGTTGAGGGGACAGGGTGAACTCAGGAACATCAATTTATCTGTAATTTATTCCTTTGTTTGTTTGTTGTTTTGAGACAGAGTCTTCCTTTGTAGTTCAGACTGACCCTAAACTCTGTATGTACTTCAGGCTACCCTTGAACTCATGGCCGTCTTCCTGCCTCAGCCTCCCAGGTGCTGGGATTATAGGCAAGCACCACCACACCTGGATGTAACTCCTATTTTGTGGGGGTGGGGTGGGGGGAGGTATCTGGCATCGAATTCAGGACTTCATGCTTGTATAACTTCTAACATAGAAAGGATAAAGCAATTTTTGGAAAGGGATGAGTCCAGATGTCCTGGTTACCCACCCGGGTGTCTGGTGTCTGTCTGGATTTCACTGGGCAGAACTGTTACAGTATAATCTCAAGTTGCTGTTTATTTCTTAGGAGCCTGGGGTCCTGGCCACTGTGTCTCTATTTGAGGCCTGGCCTTCCTAGGTGGGCCTCCAGCCAGCTGTGATGTGTTTTCGTCGTCTGCACTGCCTCTCTTGAGTCCTCCCAGTCTGCCTGCATGTTAATTTCCATCCAGCTTAGCTGTCTGTAACATTTCCTGAAGAGGAGTTCCTCGCTGCTGTGAGGGCGAGTGGTTCCGGCCATAGAGGGCAGTAGTCAAAGCTGCCATCAGAGATACTCCTCAGGAGTCCACAGGCCCTTGGTAGATGGCAGCCCTTCTCATCCTGGGCAGGTGGCTAGCTTTAAGTCTGGAAGTGACCAAACCAAAGAAACAGTTAAGTATGTATGGGCCAAACAACAAGAGCAACACGGCTTTTGCAGGTATGGCCCACAAATGTTTCCGCCCATGTGATGTTAACTGCTGTGCCTGACTGACTGCATCAGCACGGTTCTGAGGATGGCGGAGGGGATTTATTGAAGACAAAAGGCCCAGCCTGGGGGCCAGGGAGATGGCTCAGTATGATAAGTCCTTGACTGGCAAACACAAGGATCTGAGTTCAATCCTCGGTTCCACCAAAAAAAAAAAAAAAAAGGCCCAGCCTGGGTAGGAGCGGCACTAGCCAAGAGGTCTGCAGCTGACTGGGATAGAAAGGGGGCAGGAGAAGGAAGGCTTGCTTCAGTTTCTTCGGATGTGCTCTAGTCTCTGCTATCACCTTGGGACACTCACTGCCAGGCTTCTAGCCCAGAGCTCAGCCTCCCCGCTCAGACCGTTGAGCCCCCGCTGTATAGCTTTTTGCAGCCAACCGAATGCTGCAGCAAACTCCAGGCCTTCTACCCTTGACTGGATTGTTCTGCTCTCCAGCATGAGAAAGCCCTTTGCAAGCCCACCTGGTAAATCTTCTATATATTATATTAAATCTCTTTCTCTAGGGAGTCCTGACCAATACAACCAGGAAGAGGCATTGATGGTGTCTCACAAAAAGGCCAAGGAGAAGGTTGGTCTGATATGTTAACCTGTCATCTTATATCTTCAACAGTCATCAAGATATTAGCAGAAGGATCAGGAATTTACACACAATGCTCAGTCTGTGTAGATGCCCCCATTCCCCCTTGTGCTGCTATTAAGATGTGGAAGGCTACCCAGTGTTGGAGAGCAGCTTTCCTCATTAATCTGACTTTTTTAGTTAGAGGAGCGATCCCACTTAAGGTATCATTTAAGGACCGCTGAGTGTAGCAAATTGAAGCTTCAGTGTGACATCTTCTAATCCCAGGGAAGGAGCAACCATAGCAGGCAATCTATCACACCAGTGAAACACTCCTAGACCATCCATGTCGTAGAACCGGATAAGTTTGTGGGTTGATCAGTAATTTGGACACTCCTGCCTTGTAGCCGAACAAATCCCAGCATGCATCTCTCTATCCACCCAGGGGGCACAAACAGGCTCCTTAGGACTAATAAGTGCCACTGGGGGTCCCCACGTAATCCCAGGGTGATTAAGCCAGCCTGTTGCTAACCAGTCCTCCACCTGTAAAGTTATGCCGTGTACTGTACACATTGTTTGGGAGGGTCTGCCCCAAGTATCTAGCAGGGGGATTTCTTTGCTCCTAACATAAGCGGGTGTTCTACTAAGGCATTCTGGAGTAGGAGTCAACTATTTCTAATCACTGAATATCTGAAAGTAGCTGTCTCACTGCCTAGGCTTGTTGGCTCTCACATGAGCTTCCTTATTTTTGATGAATAGGGGGTGTACTAGAGCCCATAGAGGCTTCAGGGGTATTTTCAGGAAAAAAAAAAAATCAGATTCTATCCAGGGCCATGTTACCCTGTAATGGGTGGACTGCAAACTGCTGAGCCTTCTCTTGTCTCTTCCGTGTAGCCTTGTACCTTTTTGTAATTGTCTCCTTGAAATGGGGACACCCAGCAAGGGAGGCCTGAGGTACCAGACCAGAGGAGCAGGCCACGTAGCCAGCAAGGTGTTTGCGGTAGGACTATGTATTTCTGTGTGCACACTAGAAAGGAACTGGAGTCTTCTAAGTGGCACGAAAGTAATCAAGGCGCTAAGGGAAAGAGGCTTAGATTACTCATCTGAAGACTTTGTTTTCTTTTGAACAAGAACTTTAAGTCTTCTGTGGGTTCGCGGGAGTGTTTGGATGTTTGTTCGCACTCAGGGATGGTCTCTGGCTCCCAGGGCTCAGTCGGGTGTGGAGTATCCAGGAATCAAGACCTGCAACTTTGACAGCTGAGGGGTAGCACGGAAGTTCCTTCCCAGGCTGGTCCTAGGGACACTGATGATGAGGGGAGAGACTTTACCGGCATTAAATTCCTGGGCGGAATGTGGGATTTCCCTTTTCTTTACGCCGAGCTTCCATTAGCTGTGTAAGAGTCTGTTGGAATTTAGCCAGTGAGGTGCCATCTTTTCGCAAGACATCCGGTTCTCTAGCATAGAGAAAATCATTACTGAGGAAAGGGTGTCCATAGAGTGGAGGCCTGGAGTCTGAGGTGTATTTCTTCCTTTGATAAGAGCTAGTGGTCTTAATTTGGGCCACTCTAGGTGGGTTTCCTGGGCAGTTTTATGAAGGGGTCTCTTTAGAATCTCATGCATTTTTTTTTGGACCTTTGCTGTTGACTGTGGTCTCTATGTCCAACAAAGGTGGTAGACAATGCCAAGTGCCTAGAAGATGGACACCCTGTGTGACTGCTGCTTTAAAAGAAGGCTAAGGGGCCAGGGAGATGGCTCAGTGGAATAAGCGCTTCCCTGGCAAGCGCAAGGGCCTGAGTTCAATCCCCGGTTCCGCCAAAAAAAAAAAAAAAAAAAAAAAAGAAGGCTAAGCACTGGGTGTGCTGGTGTGTACCTGTAATCCCAGCACTTGGGAGGCTGAGGCAGGAGGATTGCTGTGAGTTCAAGACCAGCCTGCACAGCATAGCTAGACCTTATTGCCAAAAAAGGAGGAGGAGGAGAAGGAGGAGGGGGAGGAGGACGAACAGGAGGAGGAGGAAGAGGAGGCCCATTATCACTCTATAAACAAAGTCCAAATCTGAGGATGATTTCTGAGACCAAAATTTTTATGACCTCTTGTGCCTTTTCTGTTCTAGAACGGAAGGCCTCAAGGCAATTAGTAAAAGTATCTAAGCAGGCCAGTAAGTATTGGACTCCCTTACTTTTCGGCATATGGGTGAGTCAGGCTCCCAATCTTGTCCGGCTGTTTTCTGTGTTCCTGCACACCAGTGTGTGGTGTGTGTGTGTGTGTGGGGGGGGGTGTCTGGTGTTCATTAAGAGGATTGTTTTGGGGGGGGCAGAGTTTATATGTCTTAACTGTCTGTGTCATGGTCCAAGAAAGTCTCTTTCCTATGAATAACTTCGAGGCCATCTTCTGGGTCTTGTCTCTCTCCATGGGAAAGGTTTGATGTAAAGATTTAATCAGGGCCAGCTAGATGGCTCAGTGGATTAAAGTGTCTGCTTAGGCAGATGCAGGGGCTGGGGGTTCGATCCCCGGCCTGCCGGGGTGCCCTGAGACAGAGAGTGAGACTGGGCATGGTGGTGTGCACCGGTAATCCCAGTGTTTGGGAGGCTGAAAAACAGGAAAGATTGGACTACAAGTCCAATCTGTGTAGTGAGACCCTGTAGATCCTGTACTAAATACATAAAAGAAAATAAAGATTTAATCAGTCTCCATTGATTAGCACCAGGAACACTTCATCCTCCTCCAACTGTAACCACCATAATGTTGCAGGCAGCCGAGTTAGATAGAAATGTTTTAGGCAGTCAGAGTCAGGCCCTCAAGGAAATAACAACAGCCAGACTCCTCACAACTGTGGGAGGGGCGGATGCTCCTGCTGTGAGCCAGACCTAAAGAGCAAACACATGCTAACCTCCCTAAAGACTGGCATCCAGGATTGCTCATTACTCAGCGAGAATCACTGTCTGAAGGCCACCAGATAAGGTCCTGTTTTACATTCATGCCCGCTTACTACGTGACTCACTACCCCATTTGGTCCTGGGTCTAATCAATTTTACCTAAGCAAATGGTGCTTGTAATCCCATTGGTTGACCATAGTTTTGTCCCACCTTTTGTCCATCTAAGCGAGTTCCTGTTCTCTCCACCTTAGTCCTGCATGATTTTACACTATGAAAATCCCTGGAAGAGACAGCTTCCCTGGGGGAATGACCCTCTCAGGCCCCCTCCTGTCCCTCTCTCGGATAGGAGCTTTCTTTCCCTTAATAAATATATTCTGCTCTACCTCCGTTTCTTCCTAAAATTCAATCTTAGGTTTTAGAGAACATGAACTTGTGCAGGTCAGGTCAGGGGATCATTTTTCCCTATGTCATTTGGAGGTTCCCTATATCATTTGGAGGTCACCCACCTGAGACCAGTTTTTCTTCCCATATCACTCTGGAAATTTTTTTTTTTTTCCAGAACCGAGGATTGAACTCAGGCCCTTGCGCTTGCCAGGGAAACACTTACTCCGCTGAGCCATCTCCCCAGCCCCCTTCCTGTATCACTGACGGAAGGAAGTGACACCCGTGGGAGACAGCCCATTCCATTTCTGACTGAGACATGGGTCTGCTGTGCTCAAGGGGCCCTTCCCAAATCCAGGGGCCCTGGAAGGGGCCCTCAGCCAGCTGGTTGCCTTGGGACACTTCAGCAGCTCCTTTTGGTGCCCTCTGCAGTGAATTATTGCCACGTTGGAGGGCAGATAGACAGGTGATAAAATTCATCTGTCTCCTTATATTTTGTGGGCGAGCCAGCGGCTGTTAGAGAATCCCTCTTATCTTGTAGTTGCACACGTGTAGCCCAAGGAAAGCGGACTGTGAGTCAGCACGGGGGCTGACTTTCTGTCCTTCGCTGAGTTGTAAAGCTCTTGGTGGGGCTAGGAGTCCTGCCAGCTGGGCGCGAGTCCCAGGGGCAGGGAGCGGCTGGCAAGCGTCTGACACAGTCACTACGGCATGTCCTGCCTTTCTTATCCCATTTTCCATGGAGGAACTGCCACCGCAAAAGCCGGTGGCATCAGGTCAGTAAGGAGTGTGTCTAACAAAGTTCCCCTGACTGCGTGCGTGTGCAGAATGTCCGTGTCTTTCAGCCTCAGTTTCCTCCTTTTCCTGTAGAAAGAGTTTAAGGAGGAGCCGGTTTTTATTTGAATGGTGGTTGCATTCGAAGTACAGCCTGATGTTTAAGAAGCTGGTTGTCTGATAGCCACAGGCTTCCTTTGGAGGAAAGAAGTCAGGTCAGTTTGGATGCTCTGTGAGCTGGGGGGCAGGTCCCTGAGCCTGCCTAAGGCTCGGAAGGCCGAGGTGCCTGCCTTTCATCAACGAATAGATTGAAGCCAAGTTGTGCTGGGAGGCACAGTGCTGCGGCACTTAGAAGCCCTCGGGCAAGCTCTTGGAATACACTTTGGTATTAATAAATATACCTTAGTTATTGCGGACTGATTAGGCCCTCAATCTTGCAAATGAGTACACTAAGAAGGCTTAAATAAGTGAGACAAATGGTATGATTTCAGGGCCTGGAGGATCAAAAACCCTCTCTCAAAGCTTGAGATGTTCTGAGCTGGCGAGATAGCACAGCAGACTAAAGTACCTGCTTAGGCAAGCACAGGAACTGTGCTAGATCCCTCACACCACACGCCCTGCCAGCCTCACCCTGAGGGTGGGCTGAGCCAGCCAGAGTCCAGGTATAGTGGTGCATGCCTATAATCCCAGCATGGGGAGGCTGAAGGCAGGAGGATTACCATGAGTCTGAGCTGCATATTCAAAAACAAAAACAAAAACAAATACCCGAGATATTCTGGGGATTTAGACCAAGAACTTCTCTGGGTGGTTGTATCTGTTAGATTTTCAAACAAAGCAGTAGAGGCCAGCAAGATAGCTCAACAGACTAAGTGCCTGCTTAGGCAAGTGCCGGCACCACAGGCCACGTGGGCCCCACCTCCTAGGCGCTTTGAGTCTTCAACCAAGAGCTGGGCATGCACCAGTAATCCCAGTGCTGGGAAGTCCGATTGATCTGCATAGTGAGACCCTGTACCAAATACATTATTAAAAAAAAAAAAGGGGGGCCAGGGAGATGGCTCAGT
>NW_004524628.1:4384801-4390824 GCF_000260255.1 Octodon degus
AAAAAAAAAAAAAAGCAGTGGAGTGCTGAAGAGGATGCAGGAATCTGGGCAGGACTGGGGAACTCCTTCAAGGGCTTCTCCAAGTAATACATTATGTTAATTTAGGAGAGCTATGTTATCTCTAGGAAGGTCTCCACCCAACAGTGAGATGCCTGCAGCTACAGCCTTTACCTTATTAACTGAAGGTGGAACCAGGTATCCTTAGCTGGGGCCTGGTCCTTTGAGGCTTCACCCACCATTACAGGCCCCAGTGCGACCTGTGACTCACACAGGCTTACTTACTAGGCCCTGGCCCTTGGGTAAAAATTCACAAGTAAACACGAAGAGCCAATTAGTTAATATAAATCATGCTCTGAGCCACTTCCTAGTTGTAATGGATTGAGGGGTCAGCTTGTTATTCCCAGCTGAACTGAACCAGGGTGGTGCTAGGTGTGGGAGGCCACCCAAGGATTGTTGCCAGCAGCCTGAGAGGCAGAACTGGAGAAGGAGGCTGTTAGGGAAGTTGTAGGGAGCTGTTCTGCAGAAGGACCTTGTCATACTGGCTTTCCTGATGAATTTGGCTATTCTTGTCACAGGAGGAACTTGGGACCTCACTGTCACTGAGAATGGCTGTGGTTCACTTTGGGGAGCTCTGGTCCCCACCCTGAGCATCGTTTCCTGGCTCTGGAAGGAAGGACGGTGCACTGCAGTCTCCTGGAGAAGCTTGTCAGGTTGGCTTTCCCAATGGGAATTTAGCTGTTCTCATCATTGGAGGAGCTCAGGTCCTCACTGTCACTGGGGATGGCTGTGGTACTTTTCGGGAGCTCTGGTTCTTACCTTGACGTCACTTCCTGGCTGCAGTGCAGATCCCTCAGCTGCTGGTACAGATCCGTCACCCCACTGGCACACACAAGTTTCCATCACTGACTTTTGGTCCTTCCCCATTCAGGTCTGTAAAGTGGGCCTGTATGAGACATTGTCCTGGGCTGTAGGCCTCCTGCTGGACTCAGGAGGCATTGTTATGAGCTGTAGGTCTTCAGCTGGACTCAGGCAGGATATTAGGATCCAGGCCCTCAGCTGGATTCTTCGGTGTTTAGTGTGTGGACCGGTTTCCTGCTCTCTTTGTATATGATCCTTTGAGTGATTCATTATAAAATTGATAAGTTTTTTGGTGGCACAGAAAAGAGATAGGAATGATAAAAGAGGCCTCCATTGACTCTATAAAGACACAGAATCTGAGGGAGGAGTTGAGCGTGTTAGAAGGTGAAGTGGAAGCTGTGGTGGGGCCGGCTCCTGCGCTGTGGTGGCCCCAGGGGTGTAAGGGACTCTGATCTGACTGAGAGAGCGGAGGCTGGGCGGGTTGCGGGCACCCGGGAGAGGGGCATGTCTTCAGAACCAACAAAGGCTGTTAAGGGATTTCTGACCATTTTCTGTTGCAATAACAGAAGTTTTAAGAGTAATTTTTTGGGTTTTATGGCCTTCTAGGAGGCCAAGGGAGCTGAGACTATGGATGAGGCATCCCAGTGAGGTGTCTGTTGGGGGTTGGGAATGGATATTTCCCGTAGTGACCGAATTTGAGGTGAGCCCAGAGCTTCGCATCCTAGGCGAGAGAGATCATCAACTACTTCCAAGAATACGAAGCACGAGAGAAATCCCAAACCGGTTTTCCCAGTCGTCACTGGAAGTCAGGGAGGGTTCCCCAAAGATAAGGAAGTAACTGTCCTGCCTCACTCAGGGCATGAGGGCAATAGCCCTGCCAAAGGAACGCGAGGACAGCCTTTTCTATCCAAGGGACGTGCAGTGGGTTTCCTGACATGGGCCTATGATTTCTGAGAAAGAGAAGAAGCACCCTGCCTTGGGTGCTGAGGGTAGTAGCCCTGCACAAGGAACATGAGGGCAGCTTCCTCTGTGGTTTAAGAAAGTGAGACCAGAAACTGCTAGAAGGCTCACCTGTGCTGTATGAGGTAGATTGGTGTTGGGGGCAGGCTGGCAGCAGCAAATAGGCAGATTCCAGAGGAGAGGAATTCAGTCGATAGGCAAGGCTGCACAAGCATGATTTTTGTTTTGTTTTTACCTGAGAGCCACACATACTGCCTACCTAAGTCATGGCACCAAAATGTTAAGTTTTTCGGCAGCGATGCAGCAGAGAAACAGTAGAAGGGAAACGAGGTGGGGGCATTATTGTCTTTGAGGACATGGAGAGAATCCAAGGGAGATGGGGTGTGGATCCCCTGACTGGAGACTTTATAGATTTTTGCCGAGCTGGAGTTTAAGAGGCAGGTTTAGTGACACCTCAGGAGCTGCCTGGGGTCTCCCTTGTGGTGCAGGAAAAGTGAAAGGAAATTGTATCCAGGCCTGGGGTGGGGAAGAAGGGGGAGGTGGTCTCTGGGAGGATAAGCTGTTGTTTTAGGGCTTCAGCCATGTTAGATGATCACCATAGTAATTCAGTAACTCATA
Organism: Octodon degus; assembly: GCF_000260255.1. Taxonomy (NCBI): domain Eukaryota; kingdom Metazoa; phylum Chordata; class Mammalia; order Rodentia; family Octodontidae; genus Octodon; species Octodon degus. Next base: position 4,387,238 of record NW_004524628.1, read on the forward strand.
CTAGGGCCAGAACCTATCAAAAATAGTTCTTGTGTACATCAAAAATGTAGCTTGTATTGTATTGTTCACCTTGGAAAACCCCAAAGAAAGTAATTACAACAGTAAGCTCCATCAGTTTGGGAATCAGGTTGTCTGGTTAAAATATGAACATCTTTCTTCTGGGCTGGCTGGCTGGCTTTCTGGAGTTCTTTCTTTCTTTGGAAAAAAGTCAGGCTATGTTTGAGGCTGGTCTTGAACTCACTATGTAGCCCAGCTGGCTTCAAACTCATGGTGATTCTCCTGTCTCAGCCTCCTGAGTAATGGAATTGCAGTATGCATGCCTAGCAGAGCTTTCTTTAAAGGCTGGTAGAGGGGTCATCCCCACATCCTGCCAGTCAAAGGTAGAAAAGCCTATAATTCCTAGGACTCCTCTTACCTGTTTTATGATTTTGAGCCACAGGGAAAAAAAATATCAGTTTAATTTTTTCTTCCCTCAGTCTTTGGGTTTTCCTAGATATGCTGAGGCCCACATATTTTACTCCAAGGTACAAAATTGTGCCTAAGACCTAGAAGCTCTGCAACTCTGCCTTCTAGAAAGTTCAGCAGGCTGTGAATCCTGGCCAGGTGCTTTCTGAGGGGTGGGGCATGGCTGTGCACCATCTAAGGTTGTAGGACTGTGACGTGGGAAATCTCAAGACAGGGCAAATGTGGGAGAGCACTGGTCCAGAAAAGTAAGGACATCTCGGAAGCCTTGGGACGGCATGGTCCACATCAGATGGGAAGCCTGGTCCTGTGGATTTGCAAAGGCAAAAAGAAACTGGGCATCTGGCTGTCCAGGATACAAAGAAGGCATCTTTTAACCCTGACACTGTGAAGCAACCAGCATCCTCAAGGATCTGGGAGAGGAGCGTTTCCGGCTGGGGATCATAGAGTGGGTGGGCCTGCCGCCTCACTTACCAGTATAAGATCCTCCACTCTCCATTTTTTATTTTTATTTTTTGGTCTTTTCTTGATAAGCAGTTCAGGCTGGCCTTGAGCTCACTTTGTAGCCCAGGCTGGTCTCAAACTCACCATAATCTTCCTGCCTCAGCCTCCTGAGTGCTGGGATTACAAGCATGCACCACCATACCTGGCCTTCTCCACAGGGCCTTTGGATTCTTAAGACTGGAGAGTTGGAAGAGCTGTCCCAAGGCGTTAGTGAGCACTGTGCCCTCGGTTGTCATTGTCCATTGAAGGCAATAGTCCTTTTTAACTTCCAGCCTCAGAGGGTGTGGTCTCTGGTGAGGAACAAGATGGCTCCTTAAGATGAAATTGCGCTGGAGCAGCTCTTTCTGCTCTCCCACCTTGACCTTTACTTCCTCATATTTAGGATTCACTTCTGACTCCATGGGAGGGAGGTGCACCCTTGATGTGGGTGTATCTCTTTTGTAGTATTCAAACAAGATAAGATATCTCTCTCTAGGAGAGGAACTGGACCTTCAGGTAGGACCAGGATGGACTGGGAGGAAAGAAAGCCATCCCAGTTACAGCCTAAGGGTTGTGAGGAAGAGTGAATCCCCTCCTCCCCAGTGACTGCTTTCACTGAGGGAAGAGGGCTGCAAGGAAGGAAGGCCAAGGTGAGTGAAGACAGATTGAAAGGCTGGCTCTGGAATCCAGACCAAGACAAAAGAGGGAACACAGCTACATACTTCCCTAGGGATGGGCATCAGGGATTGATATCCTAAATAGTATCAATCACCTTGAAAGAGCCCAAATGAGTCACTAGCCCAACCCCCAACAGGAAGAGACCCTGTCCCCTATTCATGCCCGCTTGCTACGTGACTCACTTTCCCATTTGATACTGGATTTAATCAATTTTACCTGAGCAATGGTGCTTGTGATCTCATTGGTTGACCATAGTTTTGTCCCACCTCATGCCCACCTAAGCAAGTTCCCATGTCTTCTCCGCTACCTTAGACCCGCCTCACCACATGGTTTTCCTCTATAAAAGTCCCTAGAAGAGACAACTTCCCGGGGAACTACCCACTCAGGCCCCCCCACCCCATCCCTTTCTCGGACAGGAGCTTTCTTTCTTTTGATAAATATATTCTGCTCATAACCTCCATTTGTTCCTAAAATTCATTCTTCGGTTTTAGAGAAACAAACTCATGCAGGTCAGGTCCAGAGATCGTTTTTCCCTGTGTCATTTGGAGGTTCCCTATACTGTTTGGAGGTCACCCACCTGAGACCAGTTTTTCTCCCTGTATCACCATCAAGTGAAGTCCGCTTTAATCTACCACTTTCAATGCAACCCATGGTGAAAATAAAGACACTAAATTATATTTTCAATTTCAATCACTGGGGAGTAAAGAGGCTCTAAATTCAGCCATGAAGATGGCTTCCTGGAACAAAGAGAGTGACCCAGGGCCTCACCCAGTTTTTATTCAGTGGAGGAGTGGCTTGAGGAGGATTGACTGAGAATTGTGAGAAGAAGGTGACCATTGTGAGCCGAGCTAGGTGGGTGGCCTACATTTACCTCCGCCATATGCAGAGAGGATATGCAGAGAAAGGAATCTCCATTACAATTTTATACCATAGAGATAGCATCCAGTGTTTTGGGGGTCTGGTGCTTCAGGTTTGATGTAGTCTTTCAAGCCCCAGGAAGTCATGGCCTCTGTCTCAAGGCTCGATCCCAGCTGGCGCTGTGGAGCATTAGCTCTACCGTCCTGTCTTGACCTGGCTCACATTAAAGAGCAGCAGGTATAGGTTACCAGGGAAACACGCACGCCACCTTCAAAGACTATCACCAGCACCTCAGCTAGACCAATTACATTGCTTAAGGCCAATTGAAGGATAAACAGAAGTCCTAGCCAGCTCTGTACAGAACAATATGAGGAAATAGGGTCAGGCTCAGTCAAAACAGAGACAGTCGCCCTTCTTTCTTTTTCTTTTTTTTGGAAATTAGTGCAATTTAATCACCACATGGATGATTTGTAATAGTGATAGTAAACAAAACAGTAAAACACAAAACCGTTGCATTTTGTTTTTAAAATGGCACCTATTAAAGACTGAAACAATCAAAATTTGAGACACCATTATACAGTCCTTTAAAAGTTCATGGACATTATCAATAAAATTATGAAAAAAAGTTCATGGACAATGAATTAAAGGCACTTAAAAAAAAATTCTAGTCTTAACTACCACTTGAAAAAAGTCCTGGTAGTTACAGAAGTTATAAGGAATGATTAGTGTTGGCACCAGAGGATCCCGTTTGCAAATTGGGGTGAAGGCGCTGGTCCCCAGGATCCTGCTTGCAAATGGGAGTGAAGGTGCTGGTCCACAGGACAAGATGGCTGCCCTCTCGCTCTCCAACCTTCTAGGGTAAAAAGGCAGTGTACTCCACATAGGCTGGGCTCTGGCTTATCAGGAGGCTCTAGGAAAAGGACTCTGGCCTAGATGAGACGTCTCAATTTGTAGGACAGACTTCCCATTTCTACTTCATATAAAAAGGACAGTGTCAAGGTAAAGTCACCCAGTAAATAGCCATTAAAACTATCATTTCACTTTGCCTGTTGTTTTGGGTATTTGTTGTTGTTTTAAAATTTTATTTGTGTGTGTGTGTGTGTGTG
>NW_004524628.1:4391844-4393085 GCF_000260255.1 Octodon degus
ACCCAATAGCTGTTAACCATAAAAAGTGCTTTTGCAAAAGGGCAGGTTAGAAGAGGGAGGTAATGGGAATATTTTAAAAGAAAAACTCAGAGCCATCTGCTTATCAATACCGAAAACGCTAAGGCCACCTAGGGCACATTTTGGTCCATGGAATACTGAGTAGAGACAGCAGCTAGTGTGAGGAGACAACCTCACTGCCCAACTTCTGGGGGCTGTTATCCATCCTTTTTGTCTTGGGGAGTGTCAAAGAGCCGGAGTGCCTTCTTGCACAGCAGAAAGAACCAGTAGAGCTGGGGAGCGATGAGGAAGGCATTGGCCACATTGCAGAAGAAAGGGATATTGTATGGCACTTGGAGCATGCTGAGTCCCTGCTGTCGGCCATAGGATCAATACATGAAGGGGAAAAGAAGGATCCGACAGCAAAAGAAGTTGGTCAGCATGATGATTCCATTCACTTTATACAAAAGGGCGTGCTGATGCTTTCGCTGAATGAGAACTCTGCCCAGTGACACAAATGGGGTGCTCAATTCTGCTGTGAAAATACAGCCAACAAAGAAGTCTCCAAGGTCTCCCCGGAACTTCTGTGCAACTGGCACAAGGACAAAGAGAATAACCATATGGTGCATGATCATAAGGCGGTTTTGCCTCAGGAAGTTTCGAAAAACGAAGGAGTGTCCAGGAGTCTGTCTTTGATTCTGCACCAATCACAGAAGTACATAGCGTAGCAGTCATAGACCATGTATGGAATCAAAAACCAGACATATTCTTGGGTAAGCCAGTGCCTGTCTGAGACCACATTGCTGCAGGAACGGATGATGATGATCCCTGCCCTGGTGGCCAGCACTGCCTGCACTGATGAAACCACCCTGGTGCAGACCATCACACAGTCGTTGTAGCTCCATGTGGGCCACCAGTGGTGCAGCGCCCAGGTGCTGAACGTGAAGAGCTCCGGGAAGAAGAGCGAGCCCCAGGCCAGCGTCAGCAGCATGGGTGCTCTGGGTCCGGCCGCCTGGTCAGGCGCCACTCAGTGTGGCTCAGGTTGGCTCCACTGCGCCTCACTCTTCTTTCCAGGGGAGCTGCTCAGGTGGTCCTCCACAACTACACAGCTCAGACTTGTAGTGATCCTCCTGTTTTCAGCCTCCACAGCACTGGGCTTATGGGTGTGCACTACCACACCCAGCCTCAGTGGCCAGCTCAGGGTGCCCATGGGTGGGGCCTGTGTGGCATGTGGTGCTGGGGAT
>NW_004524628.1:4394190-4394896 GCF_000260255.1 Octodon degus
GCCTACCAGGGGGCGGGGCTGGCTGGCATGTGGTGCTGGGGGATTGAACCGTGGTCCCCGTGCTTTAGCTAAGCTTGTTCTAAGTAGGTGCGTTAGACCACTGAGCCATCTCACCAGCCCCTCTTTTTCTTGATTAGTAATTGAACATGAAGGGCTTTGTTTTTGTCCTTTTTAGGCCTTCAGGGAACTAACTTTGAAAATGTTTCTTATAATCTCCCATCTGGTTGGTGAGCCAGTAGGTATCTGGTATAGGGCTTTTTAGGGAACTGGCTGTTCCTCCTTTTTTTTTTTTTTTTTTTTTTGTCTTTAAAAATGAATAATATATCATCTCCAAATATAATTGTAGCCTGTAATTTTGGTTGTTTTTCATAAGAAGTCAATGCTTAAGTGTAATGTCCCATCTTTCCAGTCCAGTTCACAGGTCTGAGTAAGTGTCCTGAAGACCTCAGTGTACTTATCAGCATTATCTGAAGCTTTCCAAGACCTTGTTTGACTTGTCTGAGATCAGAGAGTAAAGGACACATGGACACAGAAGAACCAAATTCTCCACTCATTTCCTGTGTGGGATGCTTCCCTATGAGGAGCTTTAAGAAAATCAGATACAGGTGGATATGGCTAAGGCTCCCTGCCTTTTTTTTTTTCTTCTTCAGGGTTTTTATCATGAAGAGGTGTTAGATTTTGTCAAAAGGTTTTTCTTTCTTTTTTT
>NW_004524628.1:4395432-4397881 GCF_000260255.1 Octodon degus
ATGGTTAAGACCAAGACATAGCAAGACCTATATACCCGGAAATGTAACTTTTGTATCTGATAAGTTCAGCCAAGTACTCTCAGGATTTATCCTGTAGCCCTGTACCACCTCAAAAGGTTTTTCTGCATCAATTAATATGATCTTTTTTTTTTTTAACCTTGCTTCTGTTTATGTGACGTGTTACATTTATTGATTTGTGTATGCTGAACCATCCTTGAATTCCTGGGATTAAACCTACTTGGTCATGATATATGATCTTTTTGATGATAAGCTACATTCCATTAACTAATATCTTGTTGATGATTTCTACATCTTTGCTCATTAAGGAGATTGGGTTGTAATTTTGTTTTCTCTTTCTTCTTTCTTTCTTTCTTTGTTTCTTTCTTTCTTTCTTTCTTTCTTTCTTTCTTTCTTTCTTTCTTTCTTTCTTTCCATACCAGAGATCGAATTCAGGATCTTGTGCTTTCCAGGCAGGTTCTGAAGCCACTGAGCTATATCCCTGGCCCAGTTTTCTTTTTTAGTTGGGTCCTTACCTGGTTTTGAAATCAGAGTGATGTTGGCTTTCATAATGAATTTGGAAAACACGTTGTTCCTTTTAATTTCTTTTAAGAGTTTGAAGAGGACAGTTAATATCCCTAAAAGTTTTATAGAGTTAAGCAGTGAGTTCATCAGATACGGGGCTTTTTTTAGTTGGTAGAATCTTTACTCCTATCTCACTTTCATTGCATGTTACTGAGTTGTTTGGTATTTCAGTCTCTTATTGGGTTAACTGTGGTAATTTCTATGAGTCTAGGAATTTTTGCATTTCTTTTTTTAAGGGATTTTTGTAGAGTAAAACCATGACTCAAGGCAGGGCCAAGGTGGGAAACATGGGATCTTGCAAGGTGAGAACGAGGTGGGATGAAACTATGGTCAACCAAGAAGATTACAAGCATATTTGCTCAAGTGAGATTGATTAAATCAGGATCAAATGGGGAAGTGAGTCACATAGGAAGTGGGCATGAATACAGAACAGGGGCTTTTCCTGTAGCGGGTTGGGTTAGTGGCTCTTACGGGCTTTTTCAAGGTGATAGAGACTTACTTAGAAAATCAGTCCCTAATGTCTATCCTTAGACAGTGTGAGGGTGCTTTAGTTTTATCTTTTGTCTTGAGATCTGGTCCACACCTGGAGGTGCTGTCTTTCCCACATTTGCAAGGTATCTCATGTTCTGCACTGGCTCCTTTGAGAGCGTAGCTCTGTTTGACTGTCTGTAATATTTCTATCTAACTCAGTTGCCTATAATAGTAGCTATATATAACGGAATATGAATTGGCTGTAAACAAGGACAAAGTAGAGACATTTGTAGGAAAATGGATATGCCTGGAAAATACAATGCAGAGTGAAATAAATCACACAGACAAGCTTAAATACTACGTAGTATCTCTTATTTGAGTAAGGAAAAGTACAAAAGGCACAATGAAGGATGGATAGAATGAGGCAAAGGCATAGATCTCCTGTGACTGGAAAGAAGTCTGTCATGGTTTGTGCCTAGATGTCCCTTGAAAGCCTCATGTAGCCTTAGACTGTTTCAGAGGTAGATGAATCTAGACTTTGTGATTGATTCATAGGTGCTGGCAAGAAGGGTGGGTGACTGCTGGGTCAGGTCACTGGTCGGATTGGCACCGCCCTAATCCCAGTAACTAGGTAGGATAAAAGGGGCAAAAAGAGGCTCGCTCTTCCGGTCTCCCTCCCTCTCCATTTCCCTCTCTCCTATGCCCTTCCCCCTTCCCCTTTGCTGCTTTTGCTTCTTCTGCAGCCATGACTGGTTGTGCCTCTGCCATGTGCCACCCTGCCTTGGAGCCAGTTGGTCACAGACTGAAGCAGATCGTGAGCTAAGACAGCCCCATGTCCAGGAACCTAATCACCTCAATGAATGTGAACACTGCATACCATAAACTTGAGATAAGATTCATAATATCCACAAGAATGAAATTGGGGAAGGGGATTCAGAAGAGGAGAGAGGAGGTGGGAAGAAAGAGGAAGGGGATTAAAAAAAATAACTGAGTTGTGTTGTGTACATGTGCCTGCTCCCCAAGGTGACTGTGGACTGGCATGTACTGCAAACACATACTGATAAGAAAGAAATAAAATGGTGTATACCTATCGTTCCAGAACTCAGGAGGCTGAGGCAGGAGGATTGCTGTAAGTTTGAGGCCAACCTGGACTATGAAGTGAGATTAAGACAAGGCTGAACATAGAGAACATTCATAGCAGCACCCTCGTTCAAAAAACAAACAAAAATTATAAAATAAGAAACACAATTACAAGGAAGAGAGAAGGTATCCCTTTTATGTCTTTTTTTTTTGGCGGGGGGAAGGGTCTACAGGGTGTTCAGGGTCTCACTACTAGATCAGACTCGTAGTGATCCACCTGTTTACAGTGTCCCAAGAGCTGGGATTACAGGCAAGT
>NW_004524628.1:4412499-4423396 GCF_000260255.1 Octodon degus
GCAGCCTTTGCTGTGAGCTTCACCTTAGTCACCTGGGAGCCTGGCCCACTCCTGGGTCACGCTGGCCCGGACCGCTGAGAGTGCTGTGGTGCTACCTAGGCCTCTGTGCCTCGAGCTTCCCCAGCGGCTTCTGGTGCTGCGAGGGCTGTGGTTCTGCCCCCGGCTGCCCATGTCAACCTACACCCCTCTTTTGCAGGCCATGGTAACGGGAGCCCTTGGGAAGAGAGGCAGTGGCCTTCCCGCTGTGAGAGCCGAGCCTGGCCCCTGGGCTGTGTCTGAAACTGGTCACTCAGCAGCACAGAATTTGGGTCTGGTTGCCCCTCACAAGGATACAGTTCTCACTGATGGTATGTAGTTGCCTGTCTGGAAGTACTGAGTAAAGAACTACTTTTTCTAGGACTGCTGGAAAATAATTTGCTGATAAAAAGACCTGTCAAAAACCCACTCAGGTGTGAGTTTGGCTCTCGTTTTGTCAAGAGAGAAGCCTGGCCTCAAGCGCATGATCCTCCCACACCAACCTGAGCAGCTGGGATTTCAGGCATGTGCCACTGTACCTGTCTATATTATTTCTTACAGAGATAGTCTGTGCGTAGTGCCATGCTGGGTGAGTGCTCTACTGAGCTACTTCTCCAATCCTATTTATTCATTGAGACAGGGCTTGCTAATTGGCCCAGGCTGGCCTTGAACTTGGGGTCCTTCTGCTTCAGTGTCCTGAGTAGCTGAGATTTAAATGTACCTCACTATGTCTGGCTAAGGAGTTTTCTTTTTTTTTTTTTTCTCACTATGCAGGTCAGGCTGGCCTTGAGTTCATTTTGTAGCCCAGGCTGGTCTTGAACTTGCAGTGATCCTCCTACCTCAGCCTTCCCAGTGCTGAGATGACAAGCACGCACTACCACACCAGGCTATGACATTTTCTTTTTAAAATATCTTTTAAATGGTTGCATTTATTGTGGGGAATTCATTTACATAACATCTTAATTCTTTTTACTTTCTCTTCCTGCTCTTGACTTATACTCATCAAAATCAGTAAAGTTCTTTTATTTTTCTGGCACTGAGTAGTGAACTGAGCTACATCCATAATCCTTTTTTCACTTTTAGATTGGACAATAAATTTGAGACAGGGTCTGGGGAGATGGCTCAGTAGAATAAGCACTTGTCTGACAAGCGAAAGGGCCTGAGTTCAATCCACAGAAAAAAAAAAAAAAAAAAAAAAATTGTATAAAAAATAAACAATTTCTAAGAAAAAATAAATTTGAGACAGTCTCACTATGCTGCTCAGTTTCAACTTGGGCTAAGCTGGAGTTTGTGATCCTCCTGCCTCAGCCTCTCAGAGTGCTGGGCTTACCGGTGTGTGCCTCTACACCCTGAACGGTTTATGTATTTCAGTCCCTAACCCTCAGCTCCTGATCAGGTTTTGCTCAGTATCCCTAAAGTCTTACAGCGAACGGGTCTCAGTCTGGTGGCACCTGTTACTGTCTATCTAGGACAGTTCCCTGTGGACAGTTTTGAGGATGACACTGACATCTTGGATTTGCCTGTTTCCTTGGGACTGGCTTCAGGTAGTAACCAAGTGTTGGGCAAGAGTGCCACCAAGGGGCCGGGGAGGTAGCTCAGTGGAATAAGTGCCTGCCTGGCAAGCGCAGGGTGCTGAGTTCAATCCCTGGTACCACCAGGAAAAAAAAAAAAAAAGTCTCACTGAGGCCCTTCTGGGAGGCACCTGGTTTGCACACTGTGCAGGTCACCATGGTCACTGGCTAATGTCTGCCAGGCCCCTCCAACATGAAGGTGCCTGCTGATCACTAATGATTTGCCAGCAACACCTCGTACCTCACCAAACTTCCACCGTGTTCGTTTACATCAGTATGGGTCCATCCCTTTTTTATTCAGTAGATTATTACCCATGACTTCCGATGTATTGATGTTTAATTTGTTCCAATTTGGGCAGCCAAGCCTCTCCGGGCTGGCTCCTGTGACCTCTGAACCTGTCCCTTTCATTCTCCCAGCATTTGTTGTACTTTTGGACACAAAATGTTCCAAGCTTATCTTCCGGGGTGATGATCAACCCCTGCGGTTGATGGCCATTACTGCGCATTCTGAGGGCCGCGAGAGCTGGGAAGTCTCAGGTCTGTGCAGTTCCGATTTCACGCGTCTAGGACCGCGTGCTCAAGCCACTTAACGGTGGCCTGAACCCTCTTGTCCCTCAATTTGAAATTTAGACTTACAGAAAAGTTGCAAAAATAGTTCCTATTTACCCTTCACCCAGTTTGCCGTACAATCTGCTGGAGCCCAGGAATTCACATTGGTACAGTGCGATTAACTACGCAGCGGCTCTTCCTGGGTTTGCTGGCTTCCCGGGAGCACTCTGCCTCTCTGTCCTCCCGTCCCATCCATCACCTTCGAACTTGAGACCTCATCTTTTTTTTTTTTTTTTCTTTTTTTTGAGAGCTCATCTATTAATTTCAGTTCTTGGCTCCCTGCTGCCGACTGCTGGTGAGATTGAGGTTTTGCAAGAATCCCAAGACAAAATGGGGCCCCCTAGCGCACCTGCAGGAGAGTGACCTCTTAGTGCTGTGCACTTTGAGCACTTGTCCAGGTGGTGTCCACTAGGCTCTGCCCTAAGCTGACCAGTTTTCCTTCTGTGATAAGTATCTTGTGGGGAGATATACAGATTATGCAAAATAGGCTTACCTTTGCCTACTACATTTTGTGTTCATTCTTGCCTGCAACTACCGCTTTTCCCTGAAAGTAATTGGAAGATTTTTAGCCTTGAAAACCAGGGATCAAAAGTGCATGCTCTGGCCTAACCCACATCACTCCCTCTTGTCCCACGGCTCCTCTGTGAGGCAGGCGGCTTCCAGCGCGCACCCGCTTGGTTCTGTCACCAGGCGGGTCTCTGTCACTGGGCGGCAGACAGACTGAGTGGCAGCCTCTCAGGGCTGGGGGAGGCACAGCATGCAGAGCTGACGACTTGTGGAAGCGGGGGGTCAGCGGGAGGCTTCGCCAGGGGTGGCAGGACTGCTGCGCTAGAATCTCCAGGGAGGGTGCTTCCTGTAAGCTCCGACCTCACGTGGTGACCAAGTCCGCAGTGTGCCTCTTCAGCCCCTCCCTGATCCGTCCTAGGCTCCCACACTGACTGCCACTGTCCGTCCACTACCTGGGACACAGCTGACCACCACTTCCAGTGCAAACCTACTCTGGCTTGTCCCCTGCTGCAGCCGCCCCTCCTCATGTCCTCCCCCTCTCTGGCCACCTCCAGTCCTTGTCACTCTGCCTGTGCACCTGCTGGGCTGATGCCCATCCCACTGCCTGTCCCTCTCAGCTGTTCCTTACTGAAATGGTCCCTGTACCTTCTTTCTCTGACTTGTCATGAGGAGGGGGGCAGGTTCTAATTATATAGTCCAGGCTGGCCTCAAACTTGTGGCGATCCTCCTGCCTCTGCTTCCTGAGTGCTGGGATTAAAGGTGTGAGCCACTCTGCCAGCTCTGACGTGTCCATTTGTTGGGGATTAAGAATACTTCTTTACCACTGACCTCAAACACAAGGACCTGGCAGACATGCTGTGGTGCTCATGCCCCCACCCATGGGTGAGCAGCTCACCTCACTGGGCAGCCTTTGCCACCAGTGCCCTCTGGACTCTCCCGGCAGAGCCCAGCTCATCTCAGCCATCACCACTCCCCACCCCTTCCCTGACTGAGCCGAGGAGCCTCTGACCCTGTTGGCGTTCGGCTGCCTGGCACAGGTGCCCCAACAGCAGGATGTGGTAAGGCCAGCCCCATCCACAAGGGGACGCAGCTGCAGGTGAGCCGGGCCTCCTGGGGCCTTGCTGCCTGCCACGTTGCCCTGCCAACCACAGAAATCGCAGCTTTAAGCCCGCGTCCTGCTGCGTTCCCAGAGCTCCTTTCTCTGAAGGTCCCCAGGGTCGGGTGAGCAAACAACTACACCAAGCACAAGAAAACAGCCACACACTGGGCTTTGTCCATAATTATTCCTATGATTTATAAAAGAACGTTTTTCTCAGGCAACTGTGTTAAGTTATGGGGTGCATCTGGAGAGCGAGGCGGGGCCTGGCTGCGGCGAAGACCCCGTTCTCGGGGTGGGAGGCCTGCCTAGCCCCTGCTCGACTCCTCTTTCCCTGCTTTCCTCCATAAGCGCAGACCTCGACCCTTCCTGGCCAGGGTATGGGGCAGGGAGAGGAGCGGCCATCACTGCCACACTCGGAGGGGAGAGTGACAGGCTACCCACTGTGGCTGCCCCAGCGCCTGGGAGCCCTTGCTGGGGACCTGTGCACAGTTGTGGGTAGCCATGGGGTGGGGCCGGCAGAGGCGGCAGCATAAGACGCACCCCTGCCTGCTCTGCGGCTGCCTCTTCCAGCCTGCTCCTCAGACCTCAGTGTTCTCCGGGCCTGGGGTGGCACCTGCCAGAGGACGTGGGGGATTTGGGCGTCTGGTCCTGGAGCTCTGGAAAGCAACTCCAAAAGTCAGAGCAAGGAGCCCTTGGCCTAACGGGGCTCACAAGAGAGACGCCCCGATTAACCCACTGCAGGCTCCTCAATGCCTCGGCTCCAGCTGGAGCTGGCATCCATGCAGCTAAAAATTATGTGTGCGTGTGTATGTGTGTATTCGCGCATTTGTGCAGGGCACCGCCTGCTGGGGGCTCAAGGCATGCGGGGGACCCCGACCAGAAAGGGTCCCGGCCTCTGGGTGCCCCTTCTCCCGACACATTCCACCCTCCTGGGCATCAGAAGGTCTTTCGATGAATAGCACGAGAGCCATCCTCTTCATACTCCTTTTTGGATACCCACATCTTCTTAAAAGTATCCAGCGAGGCCAAGATGGAGCCCCTGGGAGGACAGAGGGGGTGTTCTCGGGGACCTGTGGGTTGCCCCCATGCCCCTCCTGGGAGACTCCACTGCTCCACCCTGCCTGAGCAGAGTCCACAGCAAAGCAGCATCTTCCCAGGGCCCTCCCTGGGCCCCGTCTTACCCGATCCACGTGGAATACAGCCTTTCCTGAGGGGCAGAGATCTAGGGAGGAAGGCGAGCATGTCACTGCTCTGTCCCCGCAAGCCACCGCCCTCTGCCCAGAGCCAGGCCGGACACCCAGGGGTCTCCAGGACTCACCTTGATCTTGACATCCTTAGGAGCAAGTTTCTTCACCTCGCTCAGTAACCGGTCTCCAAAGCCTGCGGTCAAGAATGGGGTCTGGGGTCCACCGCGAGCCTCCTCCCCACAGTTCTCCAGATCCAGCCCTGGGGTACCCCCATTCCCTCCAGGACTAAGGGAAGGGTGGGCCAACGCAAGGGGAGAAACCACTCCGAACCTCAGTGAGGCAATGGAGATGAAGCCCCAAGTGACACAGCACCCACCTGACCCCTGATCCTTGTCATGGTTACTCCTCTCATACCTTTCTCTCTCAGTTAACCCCATGGCCACAAGGTAAACAAAGTTTAATTTTAAACCTCAGTCTCTGCTGCCAGGTGTGCTGGTGTAAGCCTGTAACTCTAATATTCACGAGGCTGAAGGAGGATCACTAGAAATTTGAGGCCAGCCTGGGCTATACACTGAGTTCAAGGTCAGTTTGGACCCCATAGGGAGACTCTCAAAAACCAAAACAACAAAAACTGACCTCAGTCTCTACAAACAAGCTCACCAGACCAGATCCCATTAAAAGTTTTGAAAATTTATTTTAGTACAGGGTCTTGCACACAGCTCAGACTCGTAGTGATCATCCTAACTCAGCCTCCCCAGCGCTGGGATTACAGGCGTGCACCACCTTGCCTGGTTTCAGTGGCCAACACAGCGCACCCAGGGTGTGGATCAGCACAGCATGTGGTACCGAGGATTGAACCCAGGACATTGCTTTTGCCAGGCAGGCACTTAGACTGCCAAGCTATCTCCCTAGCCTACCAGGTCCCATTAAAAAGGGGGCAGAAATTAGCTAGGCATGGTGACGCATGGCTATAACTGCAGAACTCTGAGAGGGTAAGGCAGGAAGATCTTAAATTCGAGCGCTGGCTTGAATTAGCCAGGTCTTGTCTTAAATATGAAGAGCTGAGGACGTAGCTCAGCGCAACAGCATTAATCCCCAGTACCACAATAAAGGCAGCAGAGCTGGCCATGCCCCAGGCCCCATGTACAGGGCACAGGCTGTGATGCCCTGGTGGCACCTACCCCCAGTGGCTCCGTACCTTTGAACAGCGTAGAGCCACCTGAGAGCACGATGTTGGCAAAGAGCGTGCGGCGAAGGTCCATGTCAGACTTGTGGATGGCGAAGGCCAGCACCTCATGCAGGCCCTCACTCTCGTCCCCCACCAGGTCTGGCTGGAACAGCAGCTCAGGGGCCCGGAAGCGTGCAGGCCCAACCTGCAGAGCACAGGACTGAGGCGGACAGGCTCCGGGGAGCCCTGCCAGCGCCGCCATCACCTCAGCCACTTACGTCAAGCGTGCTGCCGTCGGGCAGGGTGTACTGCACCTTCTCCGTCTCCAGTGCCTCGTCCTTCTGTGGGTTGATGGACAGGTAGCAGGCTCGCTGTGGGTGGGGGACACACCTCAGTGGCTGCACCTCGGTACCCCCGTCACACCCCCAGCAGCGGCCATGACCCAGAGCCCCTCCTCACCTCCTTGATGGTCCGCACCACCTCGAACTCTGCTGACGTGTGGAAATCGGCCCCTTCCTTGCGCAGCAGCAGCCGGAGGTAGCGGGACACATCCCGGCCGGCAATGTCTACCCGCATGATGGAGTGTGGCATGGCGAAGCCCTCATAGATGGGGACAGCATGAGTGACCCCATCCCCTGAGTCTAAAACCACTCCTGTTGTGCGTCCTGTTGCGTACCTGTCACCAGGTCAGCATACCCACACCTCAGCCACTGAGGCACAGGGACTGCCTCACCCAGAAGGGACCCTGGAACATTGGGATTGTCTGGAAAGTGACAGGTGGGGCTCATCAAGGGAACCGGGGGCTCCTGGCCACTGCAGGTGGGACAGCCACAGGAAGGACAGGGCTTGGCCACTCACAGGCTGAGCACAGCTTGCATGGAGATGAACAGGGCTGGCACATTGAAGGTCTCGAAGAATACCTCTGCCGCCTTCTCCCGGTTCTTGCTGGGGTTGAGCGGGGCCTCAGTTAGGAGAACAGGGTGCTGCAGGACACAGGAGAGGCATGGCATGAACAACATGTGGCCCCTGGGCCCTCTGCCGAGCCCCAGCCCTGCTTCCAGCTGGCCAGTCCCCTCCTAGCTGGGTGCTTTCTGGTTGCCAGAGCTGTCCCACAGACAGAGCTGTGGTGGGGAGGCAGGGGCAGGGCAGGGGCAGAGAGACGCTACTGGCCACACCTCCTCCGAGAAGGTCTGCAGCTGGTCCTTGGAGTACACGTACTGCCAGATACGTTCCATGTCATTCCAGTCACGCACCACGCCATGCTCCATGGGGTAGCGAATGGTCAGCAGCCCCCGGTGCTCCTGGAGGCAGGGGAGGCCAGAGGTGGTACAGGCTTGGTGCCAGGTGGCAGCCGCTGGCCTTCTGGGAAGCCACTCCTGCCCACAGTGTCCCAGGCTCTGGGGTACGCCCTGAACTAAGAATGGCTCTTCTGTCCCACCACACTCTAGATTCTCAGAGCTCAGCTAGCTTTCACTGGCCAGAGACCAGAAAAAGTGGCAGTGTGCCCCAAGCCACAGGCCCTCCTCCTGCGGTCTCTCCGGGGTTTCCCTACTCTCCCCTCCAGCTGCCAGCTTCCTCCGGGCCCTTGGGTTCCTGCGCCTGTCAGCACAGCCCCTCCTGAAGAAACCTTCTGCAGGTTCGGCCACCGCCCACCTGTTTCCACCACAGACATGCTGCCTCTACTTACCCTCCGACACTGCCCCACTGTGGGTGTGCCCCTCTTCACTGTCTGTACCCCCTGCTCCCACTGACCTCATTCTTGGGGCCACACACCTGCCCCTCTAGTGCACACTGCCCCTTCCCTGGCCCACTACTGGGCCGCATCCCCCAGGTATCCCCATTGCATTTGAGCAGCTGGCTCACTTCTCCACAGCCCCACACTGGCACCTCCTGGTGGGTGATCTGGCTGTACTGTCCCTAGATGGGTCACTTGGCAGGTGTGCAAGAGGTAGCCTTCATGACCCTATTGAGACTGGGGTGACTCTAAGTCTTAAAGCACCTTTTTTTTTTTTTTTGCAGAACCAGGGATTGAACTCAAGCCCTTGTGCTTGCCAGGGAAGCACTTATTCTACTGAGCCATCTCCCCGGCCCCTTTAAAGCACCTTTTAGTCATTTCTTTCCTCTGTGGTTTCCAGATAGCCTCTACAAGGCAGGGCATGCAGAGGTCTGACCACACTCCCCAAAATGAATGCAGACCCCACAGTCATGTGAGGAGAGCCCAGGAGGGTGGCAGCAGAGGCCCAGGCCCGTTCCCTCACCACCAGCTAGTGGCCCTGTGCCACTTACCTCTGCCTTGGGTCCAATGAAGAGGTCCCCCTCCAGGGCTCCAGCCATCACCCGCATGTGCTTAGGCCGCCCGACACTGCAGGGACACAAAGTTGGTGAGGCGAGCAGGGGCACAGCAGGGCTTCTGTCCCCGAAGCAGCCACAGGCAAAGGTCGGAACCAGAGGTGGCCATGGGATATAGGAGCAGGATGGGGTCAGAAGGAAAGCATCACCTCCCTGAGAGGGACGAGTGTGCGAACCCAGGACGCCAGCCCTCCATGGCGCAGGCTGGCAGAGGGTCAGCTTTCCCCAGCCACAGTGACTCAGCCCATGCTCTTGCATGGGGGGGGGGCAGTTGGAGACTGAGGGAGGGCATGTCCCTCGAGTGCATGGTGCCCCTGTCCACTGCCAGAACATCTGGGAGAGTCAGTCCTTAGAAACCAAGATCTGATTCAAACTGTGCCCCAAGTTCTCCACATAGCTGCAGGAACTGTAGAATTTCAGAAGGAAGACTGAAGCCCTCCAGGGTGTCCCGTGCTGGCTCTGTGACAGACAAGGCCTGGGTTCTGTGCAGAGCCAGCTGCTCCAGCACCTTAGGTCCTGCTCTGCCCCAGCTTCCAGGGAACCAATCCAAAGTGTCTAAGATTTGATGAGAAAAACCTTGCCCATGAGCTAGAGGGGCCCCGTGAACACGCCTGGCTCTTGTGGGCCAGCGACCCCTGCAAATCTCTGCTGCAGCCAGCGCCACACAGACAGCCCTCCAGAGAGGAAAACAATATTTTCAGAATCTGATCAAGAACAAGCCCTGACAAAAACATTTCTGAGGCTGGGGATGCACTTAGCATTCTCAACGCCTAGGTCCAATCCCTGGTGTCAAAAAGGTACAAAAACATTTTCAAGGAAGAGAGGCCCTGTGCACCTTCACCCTAGCCTTCCTGCTCTCTGCAGAGCTTGGCGAGCGCTCCTTTTCATTTTTGCCCCATCCCCAGGCCAAGACTGGTGCCTCCCCCTCACTGCTCAGGGAGAGGACAAAGGGGAAATCCGCAGCACTTTTTTGTTCTTGCAGAATTCTTTCCACAGTGTAACCTCACAAACTGGGGCTTTCCCTTACAGAGAGGGACGGTGAGTTGTGTTTAAACATCAGAGTTGTGACCCAGGGCTACCTGTCTCCCAGAGCCAAACAAAATCAGGCAGGGCTGGGCCAGGCAGAGATGCGCCTGAGTGGCACAGAGCCTGCCTGGCAGGCAATCGTGAGGCCCCGAGTTAGATTCTGGTACAAATAAAACCCCCAACCAACCAAACAAAAAACTAAACAGAGAGGGCCAGCAACACTTACTAGTTTGGGAAACAGTATTTAGGAATCTGATCTCCAGCAAAGCCAGCCTTGATCACCCCCGAGCCCTGCAAGGAAAAGCAACCTTTAGCTTCTGACAGTCACCTCCGGATGAAGACAGAGCCTGGCAGCAGGGAGCTGGCGTCCCACCACGGCCCAGGGCACAGCCCTATTTACAGGTCCAACAGTGGTCCAAAACCAGAGGCCACCCATCCCCTGCCTTGGGAACATTGGGGGAAACAGGAGAGGGTGGGAGTGGCACCCAGTACACAGGGTCCAGGGATGCTGTTAAGCGTCCGGAAAGGCACAGCCTCCTTGACCGCCAACAAGTACCCAGCCCAGAGGGCCAACAGTGTAGAGCCAGAAGCCCAAGAAGTACATCCTTCCCTGCGAACTCTAGGGCTGGGTCCTGGCAGGAATCCACGGCACAGGCAACTCCCAGGCACAACCAGAAACAACCCCTGTGAAGAAGTGTTTTTCAGCGCACACCAGCCCCTGGCTTCCCCAGCAGGAAGGGACCCCTGCCAGGCAGCACCCGCACCACTGCTCAAGGCTTCTGTAGAGATTCTAAGAACTTGGAGTTGGTGAGCTGCCCGTGTGATTTATTTGAAGGGAAGCCACCCGGTCCTTCCTCAGCCTGCCCCGGAGCTGGCTCACAGCTCTTCTCCATCCCAGCTCCAGCCTCCCCGCCTAGCACCCCTGCTATGACTCAGGCGGCCGGCATGGGTCCTCCAAAAAAGACGGCCATTCACGTGGGAAACAGACAGATTCCCCAAAAGAACAGACTGAGTCATTATCAAACACTCCCAGGTCTGCGCACCAAGGGGCATCAGGCGGGGCACACGGACAGCCAGATGCCAGCCATTCACTTCCCTCAGGTCAGGACTCAGAGACCAGAAATCTTAAAACAGCTGCAAGTGAGCCGAGCCCCGGCGCTGAAGGACAAAGCCCTGGGCAGCCGGACATCTTTCCTGAGTCTTCCAACAGTTACCCCAAACTGCTTCTCGAACCTGGAAGGGTGGCCCTGAACTCTCCACGGCCCCTGGAGCCTGTGGGATTCCTGTTCCACACGGGAGCGGGTCAAAGGAGCCAAGAGGCCAAGCAGGTGGTGGTGGGTAAGCAGCTGGTAGACATATATATATA
>NW_004524628.1:4423496-4450997 GCF_000260255.1 Octodon degus
TGTTGTTTTTTTCTTTTTCAGTTCTCTGGGAAGCCTGAGGATCACCGGGCCAACCTCTCCAAAACATCAGGCCAGCAGCGCCCTCTTCCACCCAGGACTACAGCCAGGGCCACGGTGAGAGCAGAGAAGCAGCGGTGGGCATCTGCCCAGGGTCTGCGATCGCAACCGAAAGGGTCTGCGGCTGGGGCTCCGAGACCCCGGCGGGACGTGGTGGCCTCTACGCCCGGCCTTGGAACCTAAGTGCAGCGGGAAGCAGGCCGGGCGGGCCCCCCTCCCCCCAGCTGCCGGGCCTCACGTTGTCGATGACCACAGGCTGGTTGGCGATGATGTCGTAGGACTCCATGGACGGGCCGCGCCGGCCCTGCCCAGCAGGGGGGCTGCAGGAGGGACCCGCGGCGGGCAGACAGGACAGCTGGCGCAGGACTCCGCGCCGCGCCCCTCCCCTGAGCGCGCAGCCTACGCCAGCCCCGCGGGGTCTTCGGGGCGACGACGACCAATCACCGCTCGCAGGGACCTGATTGGTGGGGAGCGCGCTGGGGCCGACTGTGGGGGAAGGGGGCGGGGCCTTCCAGCCAATAGAAGCCTCCCAAAGGAGCAGCGGGGCTGCGCCTAGTTGAGGGATGAGGTCATTGCTCCGTTCTTAAAGGGAACGCCTGAATAAGAGGGTGGAGCTGACCTGTGCTGAAGACGTCTTTGCCACGCCCCAGCATCCTCCCCGCTTCGTGAGCACCTAGTGCTGCAGGAGGCAGGCCCTGGACACTTCTTCTAAAGCATTTCTTAGTTTTGCCTGTTTTTGAACTTTACGCGAGTGAAACCACAAGTATGTATCAGTTTGCATCTGGCCTCTATACATTCGTGATATGGATCAATGTTCAGTTATTAAAAGTAATGAGGGAGAGCCAGGGATATAGCTCAGTGGCTTGAGTGCCTGCCTGGCAAGCGCAAGGTAGTGAGTTTGATCCCAGGTATCGCAAAAACAAACACAATGTTAAAAGTAATGAGGGAGGTCTGCACCAGTGGATAGGAGAAACACATCGGGGCATACCAATAAGCCAAAGCAAGGAAAGGGCCAAAGAGTGAAACGTTACGTGCATGACTGTCTCAGAACAGTACTTGAGACATCTTCAGATCTCTTTAATTTGGGGAAGGGAAGCTGGCCAAATAGCTCAGTGATTAAAGCGCCTGCAAACAGTCACGAGGCTCAGGAATCTGCCATGCTGGCTGTGGTGGTGTGCGCCTGTGATTCCAGCTCGTGGGAGGCTGTGAACAGGCGGATCACTACGAGTCCGATCTAGTAGTGAGACCCTGAACACCCGGTAGACTGTTTCCTAAAAATACAAAACCAAAAACAAACAAACCCAAAAGCTGGAGGAAGGAACAGTGTGTAGATGTGAGTGAAGGAAGATAAAGTTTTTACCATGTAGGGGCCTGCCCATTAGCACAGTTGTTTAAGTGACTCCTTCAACAGCAGTCAGGCTCAGGTTGCTGTGGTTCAATCCCCAGATCCTCAAGCCATACTAGAAATGCCCTGAAGGCATCGGAGCCAGCTCCCTACTCCCCCACAAAAAAATCCTTCTGAAAGTTTTTACCGTGTAAGCTTTTTTTTTTTTTTATGTATTTGGTCCAGGGTCTCACTATGCAGCTCATACTCATAGTGATCCTCCTGTTTCAGCCTCCCCAGCACTGGGATTACAGGCATGCGCAACCATGCCAGGACTCAGTTCCCGCTCTGTGCACTGGAGGGTGGGGCCGGTGTGGCATGGGGTACTGGGAATCAAACCTTGGTCCCTGACACTTGCCTAAGCATGCGCTTAGTCCACTGAGCTATCTCACCGGCCCTGCCACATAACCTTTTGTATTCGATGTAAACTCGGGCATGCATATATATCAGTTAGCTTTCCACAACTATACTGAATTACTCAAGGTGATTAATTTAGAAAGGAAAAAGTTTTATTTTGGTTTTTGGTTTTGCAGGTTTCCCTCTGAGATTAGGTGACCACATGGGTTTGGACCTCTAGCAAGGATGGTACATAAGCCAGGAAGCTTAGAGAAAGAGGAAAACTTAGGGATCCCCCACGCCTCTGCAAGAACACATCCCTCATGACCCAAGGAGCTCCCTCCGCCATCCTCCTAGCACCTCCTCTTATAGCTCTGAGGGTCCTTCACCACTCTCAATTTGAGGAAGTTTTACTTGCACCCACTTTATACAGCTAAAATGGACTAGGGCTGCAGCTACAGAGAAGCCCCCGGGAGGAAAAACTTCCTTCCCACAGACAGACCCCAAAGAAAGGTAGAGATGGTGGCGCACAGGGTCTGACGCTGCTGCCTATCCTATCTACCTCCGGAACCCAGCCTCAGTAAGAAAAAGAAGGGAGCAATCAGGCGTATTAAGTAAATCCTGCCCAACTAGTTAATTGTCAAAATAAGACGCACCAGAACACTCCTCTCTGATCCTGTTTGGCTTCTGTTTTAAAAATCTTTCTTGTCGTCACTTGGGAGCATATGGTGAAGGATTGAGGTGAATTGAAGTTAGAAGCTCAGGCTCCATTTGCCACCTTTGCAGCAGAATTCTATCATTCTACTTGGTTTTTGTATTTGTCATAGATGAAGAATAGGATCGCCATGTTATACATTGCATTTTCTTCCTTACAATATGACATGATGAACTGCATGCATTAGAAACGGTGCAATATGGGCTGGGGATGAAGCTGAGCAACACAATGACAGCCTGGCAAGTGCAAGTCCTGAGTTGTCTCACTTTTTTCTTGTTGCTGGGACAAAATATCTGACACTCAAAATTAAGGAAGGAAAGGTTTATTTAGCGCACAGTTTGTGGAGGTTTCAGTTCATACTCAGCTGGCTCGGAGGCAGAGCGGCATGTGGCACAGAGCAGCAGTTCATGGTGGCGGACAACAGCAACACAGCCAGAGCAAGAGGGAGGAGCAGAGGTGGAGGAGCAGCGCTGAGCGAGGTCTCTCCCTTCCTTCTGTTGTAGGCTACCTACGGGTGTGGCACTCACGCCCCTAATCCCAGCCTTGGATCATGAATTAATCACACACTCCAGAAGTCTGGCTCAATGACTTCTATGAGGCTTTGGGGGGACAACTAGACACTAATCATAACATGAGTTCAATTCCTGGTATCAACAAAACGAAGTACAATGTAATGATTTTTTTTTTTTAAGTGAGGTCTCAGTGTGTGCTGCCACACCTGCCTAATTTTTACTTTTATTTTATTTTAGTTTTTGGTACTGGGGGGGTTGAACCCAGAATCTTTATTTTTTAATTTTTTTTGGCGGAGCCAGGGGTTGAACTCAGGTCCTTGCATTTGCCAGGGAAGCACTTATTCCACTGAGCCATCTCCCCAGCCACCCCTGAACCCAGAATCTTTACATTGAACTATAATCCCAGACTTTTCTGTGTGTGTGTGTGTGTGTGTGTGTGTGTGTGTGTTTAGACAGGGTCTCGCTGTGCAGCTCAGGCTGGCCTTGAGCTCACTTTGTAGCCCAGGCTGGTCTCAAGTTCACAACGATCCTCCTGCGTCAGCCTCCCGAGTACTGGAATTATAGGAATGCACCACCACGCCCGGCTTCCGGCTTTTTTATTGTTATTTTTGAGACAAGTTGTCACTACATTGCTAAATTGCCCAGATGTAATCTTCCTGTCTCAGCCTCCCAAAGCCCTGCGATTTCAGGTGTGCACTGTTATGCCTGACTTGCCTAGGTCATTCGAATTCTGATGTGTGAATACACCCAGGAAACTCTTTTCTCAATCAAGATAAAGAAGATACCCATGGGGCTGGTGAGATGGCTCAGTGGTCTAAAGCACCTACTTAGAACAAGCTTTAGCAAAGCACCTGGTTCAATCCCCCAGCACCACATGCCAGCTAGCCCCGCCCCCTGGTGGGCTGAGCTGGCCACACACACACACACACACACACACACACACACACACAAATAAATAAAATTAAAAAAAAAAAAAGAAGATACCCAGAAGTTCTGTACCTCTGTAATCCTTTCCCGCCCTCTCCCTTCCGCCTCTTCATTTCTAGACAAGCACTTGCTAGCTTTTGCTACTGCAGTTTGGCTATCACTTTCTAGACTTGTACGTTGAGGGGCTTCTAAAGTGTGGACTTAACTTTTGTTGTTTGGTTTCTATCATTCAGTGTGGTTGGGAGAGTTGCTTCATGTTGTTGGACAGCATGTGTATTGGTTAAGATTTTCCAGAGGAGTAGAATTTATAAAAATATATAAGTGAAGTTATAAAGGGGGCCTTCTGGGAGTGGGCTTGCAGCCTCAGAGTTTGGGTGGTACCACAGTGGCCATCTTCAGTGCAGAGCCCGAGAGCCCAGTAGCTGCTCAGTCCAAGAAGCCGGAAGCCACAGAGCAAGAGGGACCCAAGATGCAGCTCTAGTTTGTGACTGAGGGCTTGGAGAAGAGACTCCTTGGAGAGTCACTGATGTGTCTGCACGGAAGGACTGGAGAGGCTGGAATCTGAGGTCTATTCCAAGGGCAGCAGGAAAAGTCAGACATGAGCAAGCAGAATCGAGCTTGCAAGCCACGGAGGGTTTTCTCCTTCTTCCATTTTTATTCTGTCTGGGTTCCCACCCTACTGGAGATGCACTCCAATCAGAGTGAGTCCCCTCAGTGCAATGGCCTAATGCCAGTCATCTCTGGCAACACCATCCCACCCTCAGCTAGATATAATCTCCTAGTACCTCTCAATCTAGTCAAGTTGACAGTCAAGACTGTCATAACATGTTCGTTCTTTTTTGTTACTTAGTAATATTCCATCACATGGACATACCAGAACAATGCTTTCACCTGTTGTGGATATTTGGAGTGTTTGCAGTTTCTGCTTATTGCAAACAAAGCTACGGTGGCCATTCATGTATGAGTCTTTGGATGGGCTCTTGCTTTCATTTTTCTTAGGTTATAGATGCCTAGGGTTCAAAGCACTGGATCACACAGCAAGTACGTGTTTAACACTTTAAGAAAAAGCTAAGTGTTCTACTATTTTCTACATGTTCACCAGCAGTGTAGAAGAGTTCCAGTTGCTCCATGTTGCCAACATTTGGTACTGTTATATCTTTTTAACTTTTAGCCATTATATTTCATGGTCTATTTTCCTACTGCCTTACAATGTTGAACATCTGTTCACATACCCGTTTCCACCCATGTGTATTCTTCAGTGAAGCATCTTTTTAGATCTTAATGGTACTTCTTTCTTTCTTTCTTTCTTTCTTTCTTTCTTTCTTTCTTTCTTTCTTTCTTTCTTTCTTTCTTTCTTTCTGCAGTACCAGGGATCGAACTCAGGACCTTGAGCTTGCCAGGCATTCAATGGTACTTCTAAAATGATTGTTTAGTGGCCAAATGTGGTTGTACACACTTATAATCCAAGCACTTTGGAGGCTAAGACAGGAGGTTTGTGTGTTAGAGGCTAGCCTGGTCCATATAGCAAGCTCAAGGCCAGTGCAGACAGCAAAGCTATCTAATAAAATGTTCTCTATTTTACATATAGTCTAATATTTATATTTTTTATTGAATATATATTATGAAAAATTTTACCGTTAGTAAATGTTAAATATTACATTAATAAATATAATTTCTCAAATACTGCTTGACCTTTTCATTTTTGTAACTGTGTGTTTTACTTTTTTTGGTACAGGGGATCAAACTCAAGACTTTGTACTTACAAGGCAGGCACTTACGCTACTGAAGTATATCCCCAGCCCCCATAACTATGCTTTTTAAAAATTTTTGTATTTTAGGGAAGGGTCGTCTACAGGGTGTTCAGGGTCTCACTACTAGATCGGACTTGTAGTGATCCGCCTGTTTACAGCCTCCCAAGAGCTGGGATTACAGGCGCGCACCACCACGCCCAGTCTCAATTGCTGTCTCCGCCTGCCCCAGGGGTGAGGCCAGCGTGGCAGGCCCAGGGATTGAACCCTGGCCCCTGTACCTGCTTGCGGGTGCTTTAATCAGCTGAGCTATTTGGCCGGCCCTGTAACTATGTTTTGAAGGACAAATATGTTTGTATTTTGAGGAAGTTTAACTCTCAAGTCTGTAAAAATTTATTTTATATTCTTTCGGTATTATAGTTTTATCATTCCCATTTATGACTATGCTAAATGTTGACTTAATTTTTGTACATAGTGTAAGGTAATCAATGAGGTCCAGCTTTTGCATAGGCTATATCAAATTATCCCGGTCTTATTTGTTGAAAAGATACACTGTCTCCATGGAATTGCCTTGGTGCCTGTGACAGTAATCAATTGATCTCTTATGCCTGAATTTATCTCTGTATTCTATTCTGTCCCATTCATCTACATGCTAGTAACACACTTTTGTTTACTGTCGTTTTATGAACCTTGAAATCAAGTAGATAAAACCCAACCTTCCGCCCCTGCTAGTTGTTTTGGATATTATGAGTTCTTCGAAGGCCTGCTGCTGTTGTTCCGTGAAAGGGTGATTACGTAGACTGCACAAGGCCCTCGCTTCTGTTCCCAGCACCACAGCTTAGGGGCTTCGAAAGCCCTTGTCTCTAAAGAAGAAATAAAAAGGGGGCTGGGGATGTAGCTCAATGCAAAGGCTCTGGGTTCAGTCCCCAGTACTGCAAGAAAGAAACAAAACCCCCAGAACAACCCCATTGGATTCAACTTGCAAAAGAATTTTCATGTGTATGTTTAGGAAACATATTTGATATATAGGTCTTTTCCTGGAATATATTTGGTTTGAGAACGAGATAACGCTGTCTCCTAGATGAGGGGGGACAGTGCTTCCTGCAGCTTCAGTTTCCAGAAGGTTTTGTGTCAAATTGGTGATATTTCTCCCTTAAATATTGATAAAGTTTACCAAGGAGCCATCTGGGCTTTGAGGCTTCATGGTGGGAAGATTATCTTCTTCTTCTTTTTTATTTTTTTGCGGAACTGGGGATTGAACTCAGGCCCTTCACTTGCCAGGGAAGCGTTTATTCCACTGAGCCATATCCCTGGCCCTCTTCTTCTTTCTTTCCTTTTTTTCTTACTAGATCTGCAGCTGGTCTGGACCTCTCCTTCAGTGGGCTTTATGAGTTTGTGTCAGTCATGGATTTTTTCCATTTTATCTAACTTGTTGGATTTTTTTTTGGCAAAAAGCTGCCCATAACATCCTGCTTTTCCCGCTCGTGTCTGCTGTCTCTGCAGCGATGTCTACGCTCTTGTCCTTTATATTTGTGCCATGCATTTTTCATCCTCTCAGATCAGCATGACTAGAGATAAATACAGCCAATATTTATTGATTTTTCTCAAAGAATCAGCTTTCATTTCATTGACTTCTAAGAGCTTTATGTTGTTTTGTTTTTTATTTTTTATTTTATTTTATTTTTTTGAGACAGCATCTCAGTAGCTGGCCCAGGCCAGCCTTCAGCTTGAGATCTTATTGCCTCAACCTTCCAAGTGCTGGGATTACAGGCCAGACTTTCTATCTTTAAAGTCTTGGAACATCAACTTTGAGCGCAGAAGAATATTCTCCAGAGAGGTGTGTGCCTGCAAAGCCTAAAATATTTTCTATCGGGCTCTTTCCAGAACTTATCTTGACCTCTGCTTTAGACCAGGGTGGTTGCATCATTATAGGTTATTTTGCACCAGGTGTGGTGGCATCCACCTGTAGTCCCAGTTACTTGGGAGGCTGAGGCAGGATAATCCCTTCAGCCCAGGATTTCAAGGCCAGATTGAACAACATAGTCAGACCTGGTTTCGAAAACCAACCCAACAAAAGAACACCACCACTTCCTACAGAAAAATAAAAACTAAGTTTTCTTCTCATCATGTTGGGTGTTTAACAGATCTTTCTGGAAATGGGAGACCTCCTCTTCTGGTGACAGGAGGGGACACGAGGGAAAGGAAGAGGCCAGTGACCCAGAATTCTACTGTGCAAATTTTGTGTCATCTTTTGCTTGCAGAAGGCCTCTCTCACCCATTGCAGCTGTGTGCAGACAAGAGGGCCGAGAGCCAGGCTGGCAACATAATTGAGGGGACTCAGTACAGTGCAGGTGGCCAGGTGTAGAGGCATACACCTGTAGTTCTAGCACTCAGGAGGCTGAGGCAGGAAGATCGCTGGGAGTTTGAGGCCAGCCCTTGTCTCAAAACAAACAAATAATGCAGGAAAAAAAAAAAAGCAGGGGAAAAATACAGTTAAAGATACTAACATACAAAGATACCTTCTTTGCAAATAGATTTTCTTATACTTCAGGTTACTTTATTGGAGTTGCATGCCCACATAATTAAAGGTAACTAACAAGTAATATCTTTAGTGTTTTTCTTTTTGAGACGGTCTTACTCTGCAGTTCAAACTGGCCTTGAGCTCGCTTTGTAGGCCAGGTTGGTCTTGAACTCTTAATAATCTTCCTGCCTCAGCCTCCTGAGTGCTGGGATTACAGGCAGGCACCAGCACTCTTAGCTAATATTTTTAATTTTTATTAACTTATATTTGCAATAGCAGGGATTGAATGCAGTGGCAAAAGCATGCTAGGCACGTGCTCTACCACAAGACTACACCTGGAAGCCTTTTAATTTTTATTTGGAGACAGGGGCTGGCTAGGTAATCCAGGCTGGTCTTGAACTTTGATCCTCCTGATTCACTGAGTTGCTGCTGTCATAGGCATAGGCCAGCACATCCAGCCTAGTAATATTTATAAATGTAATTATCTCTGAGGCTTCCAGTTTCTGTGGAAAGGAGTGACTTCAGTTCTAAGCAAATCTCCTCTTGGGTGTTCTTCAGTGAGGCCAGTCTGTTGGTTGTCAATTCTGCTGAAAATAATTTAATACTAATGGAATAGAATAGGGGAGAGTACCATGAATTTATCAATGAGTTTATACTGTGTGTGGTGTTATAGTTTATACCACTGTGTCAGTTAGCTTTGTCAATATCCAAGGAAATCGATATAATAAAATGAGCTGGGCATGGTGGTATATGCTTGTAATCCCAGGGCTTGGGAGGCTGAGGCAGAAGGATCATTGTGAGTTCAAGGCTAGCCTGGGTTATATAGTGAGACCCTGTCTCAAAAAACAAAACAAAACTTAATAGAGGAAAGGTTTATTTTGGCTCATCGTTTCTGAGGTTTCAGTTCATGATCACTTGCTTGCTTTTGGAACTAAAGTGTCATAATTCACCACAGTGGCAAAGTGTGGCAGAGGAAGCTGCCCAGCTCACCAGGACCAGGAAAAGAAAGAAGCAAAAGGGGAAATGGGTCCCCATAGCCCCTCCAAGGCCACGCCCCAATAACCTCACTTCCTTGGACAAGGTCCCGCCTCTTAAAGGTTCCATTACTTCCCAATTGCACCCCAGCTTGGGAACCAAATCTTCCACCCATGGGCCTTTGGGCGATGTTCAGACATAAACAACAGCACCCTAACTTCCATTTCTTAGGGTGATGTCTTGGTCAATCTTAGGCTTTTCCTTGCATAGTGTAGCTGCTTCCATTTCACCGTCAGTGCTTTGCCTGAGTACTGGTTACTTGTATCTTAAGAGTCTGCTAATGTCCTGCTGCCTTCAGCCTGCAGGATGAGCAGGAAGGATGAGAGAGCTAAGGAGCGTGAGTGGAGGGGCAGCTTCTGCCCCTGTCTGCAGACTGAGTGCCCCGCCCCTACCTTCTGAGTGTGACCTCACAGACCATGGATTCCATGAATTCCTTGGGCCCACAGTTGCTGCCGACCAGCCAGGGCTGGCATACAGTCCATGGCGAAGATGAGCCAAGTTGTGACCCTCTTTGTCCTCTTCCTGGACTCTTGGCCCAGTGCGGAGCGCTACCCTCACTCCCAAATCACAGGTACCCTCAGCACAGCTGGAGGAACAGGGTCCCGGGGGGGGGCTGGTGTCCCCACCTGCAGGGCTGCGGTGGCCAGCTCAGGCCTCCTCATCGCCATCGCCTCTACCTCTCTGAGTTCACCACTGGGGAAGTACTGCCCGGTAGGGGAGAGTAATTTGAAAAGTTTCCCTAACTTTAAAACTTTCTTAAAATCAGGAGCCCTGTGTGAGGATAGTACACATATACACTGCAATTTTTTATTATCAAAAGCATTTGAGAGCTGCAGGCCGGCCTGGGCTCCATAGTGAGATCCAGTCTCAAACACGAAAAACAAAAAACAAATACAGCAGCAGACCTTCTTCTCCATGGCTGCAGCTATGCCATGGCCAACCACAGTCTGAAAATACTAGGTGGAATAATGAGGAAGCACACTAGTTTTAAGTGTTACACTTCTTTTTTTTTTCAGCTAACACAGAAGAGGTGATTTATTTATGTACATGCTTTATGCTTAGCCAAAAGTGAAACAGAAGTAGTCTAGAATGCCACAAGTCCGGGGCAAAAAACCAGGAGAGACTGCTTAGTTTAAACCAGGTGGATCTCTCTTTGAGGCGCTCTTGGCGGCCAGATGGCAGTGAAGTTCTAATCCGTGGAGACATTCTGGATGGTATGCCGTCCAGAACTTGCAGCAGCGTTGTCAGCCTCCAGCACTCTTTAATCCTGCTCCTTTGGCCCCCACGGATGTACGAGCTATTTTACTTGGACCTCTGTCTCCTCTTTCTTCTTTTATGCTTCAGTCTGTGCCCTCGCTTCTTCCTCCACTTGGCTCTCATGGCGCAGTTTCTAAGAAGATGGTGTTAAAGTCGAGAGAGCGAGTGTTACACGAGTGTGTCCTTGGAGTAGCAGGATGAAACTGCATCCTGGTACTCAGTGATGACTGGCGGCCAGAGATACCCTACCTGGCAACGCTGCCGAGCACTGACCAAGCTCATCTGCCTGCGAACGGTGTCACAAGACAGCTGACACTACAAGTTCTAGCTTGCACAGTGGGCACCAAACAACGAGTACCAGGGGCCAAGGCTTTGTGTCACAATGCATCGAATACCAAATTCCATGTGTTTTAAAGAGGCCGAGTCCCGAGGTGCAGCTGCCTTTTCAGCTGTCCTGCCCAGGGTGGGATGTGACACTCTGTCCACCTGTCTACACTATGTCCACCTCCTGTCTGTTAGCCTCACAGCTGTCATTCTGGGTGTCAGGTCACCTGTCATGGTGTCACAGTGCTCAAGGGCAAGTCGCCCTTATTTTCTAAGCCTTGGCCTCAAACCACGAGACGGTGGCGATGCTGACAGGGCAGATGCCAAAAGAGGAGACACAAAGCACTCCTGGAACTGACAAGGTGCAAGTCTCTGACTTAACAAGGAGGGGAAAGAACACGGTGCTGAGGGTCTATGGGGAGAATAAAACTTCTCTTTTTCGTTTCTTGGTGCTGGTGACAAATTCAAGGCCTGCTGAAGGCTGAGCAGTGACCACCCCTGAGCTAAGTCCCCAGCCTGTGATGAAAGATTTAATCCCAGCTGAGTTTATTTCCCCCCCAGGTTCAAATAGTACAGTTTCCTCAAGTTCAAAGAATATGGAAAAAGATGTGGCTAAAATATTTGGTAAGTAACCCCCTCCTGTAAAGCTGTTAGGTCAGGAGTCCCCAGGCCTGGGGTCACAGAGCTGGTCCGGGGGCTGCTCGGGAGAGGTGGTGTGGCAGGTGCGTGGCGGGGAGCAGCAGAAGCTCCTCTGTGTTTCCAGCGACCCCCACCTCTGGCTGCCCCGCCTCGGTCAGATCAGCTGCAGCTTTAGATTGTCACAGAAGTACCCACTCTGCTGTGAACTGCACTGGAAGGACCCAGAGCGCTCTCTCCTTAGCAGAGTCTAATCCTGACCCTGGTCCCCCCAGCCCACCCTGGTCCACAGAAAAACTATCTTACAGAAAAGTGGTCCCTGGTGGCAAAAATATTGGGGACTATGGCGTTAGGGTGTATCTGAAGAGCCACACACTTGTTCGTGGGGTCTCCTGGGACACCTGTTCCCCCCGCTCTGAAGGGGATGACCAGCACTTTGTTTTGAGGTTAGGATCAGCTCCTCTAAGAGTCATGGCCCCAAGAGATTAGGCCAAATAAAAAGTTAAACATGTGGGACCATGTTGCCCAAAGGCAGTGGCGTAACAGAGACAGGACCACCACTGGAGAGGACACTCCGCCCATAGAGCTGCCACTACAATTCCTACCCTAAGAGCCTGCAAGGCCCAAGGCTGAGTTGGACCTCTCCCCACTGCTGTCAGCTTAAACCCAGCATGAGAATCACTGGAGAGGTTGCTAAAACAGTCACTCCCCGCCTTGAACTCTCCGTGTAGCCTCAAACTTGCAGCGATCTTCCTGCCTCAGCCTCTCCAATGTGAGGGATTACAGGTGTGTGCCACTAGGCCTAGCTGTGTCAGCTTTTTCCAATGACCTTTTTTTTCTTATGTATTTGGTACAGGGTCTCACTACACAGCTTGGACTTGCAGTGGTCCTCCTGCTTCAGTCTCCCCAGTGCTGGTATTCTAGGCGTGTGGCACCATGCCTGGTCTTTGTGGCTGGCTTGGCATGCCCGTGGTGTGGCCGTCAGGGCATGTGGTACTGGGGATGGAAGCCGGGTCCTTACCCTTGCCTGGGCAGGCGCTTAGACCACTGAGCTATCTCTGCGACCTTGTATTAGCTTTTTAAGAGCTGTAGACCTCAGGACATGACCACCCCCCCCATTAGAGGAGGATTTCTCCCTTTATGGGGTGACTCCAGGATGGGACTTATTGGTCTATTCCAAGTTTTGAGAAAACTAGCAATGTGGGTTAGCTGATCTGGGGTTATTGTTATAAGAAAGGTAGGGATGATTTTTGCTTTTTTGTTGGAACTCTGTTAAATGTTTTTAGACACTGTTCTTTTCAATTTCACAAAAGACCTGAGTTAAATAATAGCTTCCTCATCCCACTGGTGAGGGAACCAAAGATTGAAGGATGAAGTTAGTTGCCTGAGGTCATGTTTTAAGTAAACAGCAAAATCAGGATCTGGGTGTAGGACTCTTGGTGACCAATTCCTAACTCTTACTTGAAAAGCTTTCTAGGAGAGGCAGGAAGCTCTTAAAGGAACAAATGATGTTTCTAGCCTCGTACGTTTGGTGGGCTACGTTACCTGGGCAGGACCCTGGGTGTGATCCGGGCACTCCACTAACGACTTGGGTCTCTCAGTCCCCCTTCCCAAGACAAGGCATTCAGAGCACAGTGTCCATAGCCCGAGTTTGTGTCACTGGCTCACTGTGTGCACGGACCTCTTCAGGCCCTCACAGAGCAGGCCTTACCAGTCCGCCGCTGTGTTAACACACCTCTGTCTGCCTCCCTCAGATGACATTCTGCAGCAGGTGTCTCCTGAGGAGCCGGTTGGCGAAGCTTTGAGGAAAGCAAGTATGACAGCAGGGCCAGTTACAAGGGCAGACCTGGATGAAAGCAAGTATATGTCATAGCCACCCTGCTGCACGTTTCCTTGGGACTGGGAATTGGGGTATACTGGTGGACCAGGCTGTCACTTAGCATTCTGGGAACCAGCTGCTGCCGGGGCAGAGCCCGCCTAAGATGTGAGTTTCTGAGAGAACTGTGGGAAATCCTTCCCTAATGAGGGTAGTCATTTCCTGAGGTCTGTAGCACAGATGTGACTGTATTGGGGGTGGTTGTCCCTGCTGTGCTGTGTCAGGCAGGTTCTGCCACTCTGGTTGGTGTTCAGAAAATAGGAACCTGACTTGCATGTGAGGCTTCCTGTTCCTTGTGAAATGAACTATGAGTAATCGCTTTGTTTTCACTAGCGCGGTATCATTCACTGCCTGGGATAGCAGAGCATCTCATCTTTTCGCCATCACACACATTCCTACTTCAGCCTTTGTAAAATGTCTTCCCCAATAACAGAGCTTATTTCTATTAACATTGACATCAGATACCAAAGATAAGAGGATACAGCTGGTTACATGTCAAGAACAAAAACAAACACACACACACACACACACACACGCACACACACACACACACACACACACAGAGGAATACACACATTAGCCCTAAATCACAAAAATAATAGAGAAACCCTTTGCATGAAGAAGAAAATTAGCCAGGCACAGTGTCACATACCTATAACCTGAGCACTTGAGAGGCTAAGGCAGGAGGATTGCTGCAAGTTCAAGGTCAGCCTGGGCTATACAGTGAGATCAAGGACTGCCTAAACTACATAATAAGACCCCATCTCAAAAAAAGAAATTTAAAAATTAAAAATGGGTAATTAGCAGGGTAAGTCTTGAGGCATTACTGTGTAAGATTATCAGTAAAGCAATCTGATAACTATAGACCCTGCCAATGCATTTCTTAGGCCATTTGCTTAATGTAAAAATGTAAAAATGATGTTTTATTACATAATCTTGATGGGTTGCCCTGTACCATGCTCCTTTGGTCAACTCAATATCTTCAACACAGTTTTAGTGACGTGCTTGGAGGATAAGTGTATCTGTTCCTAATGATTCACTGATACCCTATTAACAGAACCAAGCATTTGCCGTTTATTGTATCGGAACTTTGACATTATTGCACACATACCACGCAGGCACTTCCTCCAGTGTTCCCAGAGTCAAAGCTTGCCGTGTGTATTGCCTGTTGGGAAACCCGGCAAAGATGAGCTTTGTCATTGGTTTTGTGCTGGAACGTCAGGTGACTGCAGATGCTTCATGAATGTTCTGTGCCACCCAAAGTACAAGCCACCTGCCCCATACTCTTCTCCAAATACCTCGCAGCGGAGAGTGACTTTATTATTATTTTAAAAAATATTTATTTATTTATTTGATACAGGGTCCTGCTATGCAACTGAGACTCAGAGTGGTCCTCCTGTCTCAGCCTCCCCAGTGTTGGGATTACAGGCAGGTGCCACCATGCCCAGCTTCAGTGGCCAGCTTGGCTTGAGGCTGGCATGGCATGCAGTACTGGGGATGGGACCTGGGTCTTTGTACTTGCCACTCAGGCACTTAGACTCCTGAGCTATGTCCCCCACCCCCAGAGAGTGACTTTAAAGAGAATGAGTATAGATGCAGTGGAAAAATTAATCACAACTGAAGTTTATTTCACCACAGGTCATTTCTGGCAAAGTGGCTTGAGCAATTCTGAATTGGCATCAAGTCCAGCTAAGCAAGATGAACACTTAAAAAAGATATTGGGTGAGTAATATCCCTGTGTGAAACCTTTCATCTGGATTTGCAGAGTACGTTCTTGTCCTTGGTTGTCTCCAAGGTGACCTGTTCCTGTTGCTTGTGGCTACAATCCATTCCTCTACATGTTAAAGTACTGAGAAATTAAGCAAATTGTGGAAAACAAGCACTTGCAAAAGATTCTGGTTCTCAAAAAGGGGATCAGGTAGCGGTACCAGGGTGTCCACCTGGAAGCATGAGATTCTCCCACGGAAAGAGACCATCTTGTCCTGTCTGGATGCAGCATCTGACTGGGATGCGGGGAGACCATGGTGCTGGGGGTTTGCAAAGCCTTCTAGTGATTGTCAGATAGGTCTCACTGGTCCACCTCAAGAATCTCATTTACTGTTTAAGAAAAACTAAGGTCTTGATAGAAGATAGGGTAGGAAGCTCCAAAATATGCCCCTTTACTAAAACAGTAATTGAGCTAGTTAGACTTGTCTAGCCATTAGCTATTTTGGAACACTGGAGTCTCATCAAACACTCAGAGTCCCAAGATGACTTGGATGAGGAGGCTGGTAATGCTGGTGAACTCCAGCATGTCACATTGGAACTGCTGGTCTCTGTCTTCAAGCCCTGTGGCAGGCAGCCATGTGAATAGCAGCCCACATGCCTGGTGAGGCTTGCGAGTTCCAGCGTGGGCAATAGGAGCCGTGTCCTCTAAAACCTAGCTTGGGTGTTTGGTTGCTGATTGATGCTTTAAGTGACTGCTGACACTTAAGTCTGGCCATTGTTTAGAGCTCCATAGAATGAAGAAACTTTCAAGTAATTATACAGAAAGAATCCCTTTCCCTGCCTTATGGGAGACAGATTTTAACAAAACTTTTGTCTGACTACTGCTTGTTTTCAAACATAACAAAACAAAAACAACATACACGTACAGGAAAGAATATACACTTTGTGACAGTAGTCTAGAGAAATCACATATGGACAGTTGTATCTGTTAATAAGCATAAAAAGCAATTCCTGAACAATGGAAGGATTATATTTTATGAATTACCAAAACTTAATACTCAGAACCTCCACCTTAAACAAAAATGAAAAACATGTAAAGAAATAGAAAAAAAAAAAAAGGAATTTGACAGACCCCATCCCAGGGTGCTGGAATTATTAGTCCACTTCAGAGCCTGGGCATTATAATTATTCACCAAAATGTTATACCTGCTGTTTTCAGTATGTTCTGTGAACTAAAGGCAACTCTGTTGGTAACTTCCACATGAGTTAAGGAAATCAGGTAAACAACATAAGGAAAAAATGAGAATATCACTAAGAGGACAGAGATTGTACAGAGGCACCTCAGGGAAGTTCTGGAGCTGAAAAGCGCTAGAAATGAAATGAAAAGCTTACTGGATGGTTCAACCGCAGATTAAACAGGTGGAAGAAAGAATCAGCAAGTGAGTATCAGTCAGGGAAATTATCCTGTCTGAGAAGCAGAAAGAAAATAAACACCACAGGAGGGGCTTGGGGGACAACAGGATGCAAAGCATGAGACTCTCAGAAGAGGAGGAGGAGAAAGAGGGCCCTAGAGTGCTTGGGAGGCTGAGCCCCCCAAATCTGATGAAAGACTGAACAGATGCATCCAAGAAGCTCAACAAATGCCAAGTCAGATGAACTGAAAGAGATGCGAGTTGAAGCCTGTGATAATCTAATTGTCAAAACCCAGATGCAGAGAAAAAACTGGAAGCAGCAAAAGAGAAGGGATGCATCACGTTCGGGGATCCTCAGTAAGATCCACGGCTCGTTTCTCAAAACTTATGGAACACTGAAGGCAGTAGGATGGCATTTTAAAAAATATTTATATTATTTATTTGTTTGCTTGTTCTGAGACAGAGTCTTGCTATGTAGCCCAGGCCTCTGTTGAACTCGGCACATCAGCCCAGGCTGGACCCATACTTGAGGCAGTCTTCCTGCTTCTGCTTCCTGAATGCAGGGATTCCAGGGGTTCACCACCACATCCAGTTTAGGGTGTAATTTATAAAATCGTTTTCTCCCCCCCGTAATTTTATTGAGAAACAAATAGCAATGAGACAGTTTCAAACCAAATTGGTAGGGCAGTTTCAATAATTAACTATAAAATCTTGAAGAAAATTATGTCAAGCAAGAATTCTATATCTTGTGCTGTGCCGGCCCTGCCCATGGGGCGCGCTGAGACTGTGACTGACACTGGGTGTGGTGGCACATACCTGGAATCTCAGCGCTTGGGAGGCTGAAAACAGGAGAATCACTGAAAATCCAATCTGTGTAGTGAGACCCTGTACTATATACATTAAAAAAAAAAAAAAAAGAATTCTGTATCTTCAGGTATGGTCGTGCATGCCTGTAATCCCAGCGATCATGAGACTGAGGCAAGAGGATTGCCAGGAGCTGAAGGCCAGCCTGGTCTGCATAGTGAGACCTTGTCTCAAGCCCGCACCCCCCAAAAATACCAAAAAAGAAAAAAATGTATCTAACAAAAGTGTCCTTTATGAATAAAGGCTAGTCCTCACAAGAAATGTAAACATATACTACAAACATGTACTATTATATTAAAAAAATTAAAAAGAAAAGGTGAAATAACATATTTCCAGATTAACAAAAGTTGGGAGATTTGTCCTACAAGAAATACTTAAGGGCCTGTTAGGCTGAAATAAAAAGCCATTAGATGCCACTTTGAAGCCGAAAGCAAGACAAATTTGGTAAAGGTAACTGCACATTGAAATATAAAAGCCAATATCTATCTATCTATCTATCTATCTATCTATCTATCTATCTATCTATCTATCTATAGGGTCTACAGAGTCTCATTGCATACATCGAACTTTCGAAGATACAGTGATCCGCCTGTGTTCAGTCTCCCAAGAGCCGGGATTACAGGCGGGCACCACCACCACGCCCAGTCTCAGTTGCCATCTCAGTGTGCCCCGGGGGCGGGGCTGGCACTGCAGGATCATTATGTTTTTTATTTGCTCTATAAGTTCTTTTTTCCTATACAATTTAAAAATGAGCATGGAGCCTATAAAAATGTAATCAATCTGCGGCAATAATAATACAAAAGGATGGAATATAGATAGATATGAAGAGAGTACATTCTACTGAAATTAGGTTGTTATCATTTAAACCAAGTTGCTATAAATTCAAAATTGGTAAGGGGGTTACAGGTGCATGCCACCATGCCGGGTGTGTCATGGATTTTTGACAAGGGTGCTAAGACTAGAAGGTGAAGAAGGCTCTTCCAGGGCTGGCCAAATAGCTCAGTGGACTAAAGGGCCTGCTTAGACAGGCACAGGGACCAGGGTTCAATCCCCATGCTGGCCCTGCATGAGACTGGGCGTGGTGGAGTGTCTGTAATCCCAGCACTTGGGAGGCTGAAAACATGAGACTCACTACGAGTCTGATCTGTGTAGTGAGCCTCTGTCGTCCCTATACTAAAATACATTAAGAGGAAAAGAAAGAGGAAAGAAGAAGAAGGCTCCTCTAATGATCTCTGGAAAGCTGGCTGTTTCCATGTAAAAGACTGAAGCTGGATCCTTAGCTTACATTATATTACAAAAATTAAACCTCCAAGTGGCTCAGAAGTCTTAATTCCTGAGCTAAAGTCACTAAACTTGAAGTATAGATGAAGATCTTCACTCCCTGGACTGGGACATCTTAAATCACCAAAGCATGGGGACACGAGACAATCTTGATATCCCGGATGTCATCAAAATGGAAAACTTTGGAGTTTTAAAGGCATTTTTGTCACAAAATGAGATAAATTGCAGGCCATACATCTGATGGGGGGTAATATCTGGAATACCTGGGGAACTCCTGCGACTCAGCAGCAAGGTGATTCAAAGACTTGAATAAGATTTTTTTTTTTTAAAGAAAAAGTGTAAAAAGGCCAATACAAACATGAAAGACTGCTGAACATCACCAGTCACCAGCGAAACGTAAAACACTACTGGCTCACATGCAGTAGAACAGCTATTGCCCAAACAAGGGAATTAACAAGCATTGGTGAGGGGGAAGGAAGCTAGAACCCTTGGACATTCCTAGCGGGGACCTACACTGATGCAGCTGCTGGGAAAATGGCTTGAGAGCGCCTGGAGACGCTAGACACAGAATTACCGCATGACGTAGGAATTGTACTTCTAGAGTACTGACAACAGGACTCAGGCGGCAGGTTATGGGCCGGTGTGCACAGCAGTATTAGTCAAAATAGGAAAGAGCTGGAGTAGCACAGGTCGACCAGCGGACAGAGATACATGGACAGATGCAGAGTATCAGCATGGAGTATTACTCACTCACGGGAAGGAAGGAAATTCTAATTACAACATGCAGCAGATGATGCAGGAACAATGAACCACGGAGGAATTACGCTGAGCAAAAGAAGCAAGACATAAAAGTACTAATCTCATCTGAAGCTATTACCATGTGAAATCAACAGGTCCACAGGGACAGAAAATAAAATAGCATTTACCGGGGGATGGGGAGGAAGAAAAGGAGCTATGGCTTGGTGTGCATCTTAGTGTGTTTAGTGCTGTTATCAGAGAAGAACACAGACTAGGTGATTTTTTTTTTTTTTTTTTTTAGGCAGGGTGTCACTATGTAATGCAGACTGGCCTTGAATTGAGGCAGTCCTCCTGCCTCAGCCTCCCAGAGGCTGGGATCACAGGTGTGTACCACCATACCCTGCCGGATGAGGTGATTTAAATAATGGTGGAAAGTTCTTGGATCACCTTTCTGGAGGCTGGGAAGGGCCAGGCTGAGAGTCTGGCACCCCAGAGGGCTTTTTGCTGCCTGGGTCAGGCAGAGGCATAATGTCCCTTGTGAGACAGCGCCTGGGGCCCTAATGCCTCCCACCAGATCTCGTCCTCAGGGCCGCCCTGGAGACAAAGATGCCCACATGGGCCCTCTGGGGACACATTAAAACCATAGCAACAGGGACGAGGTTCATGAATGGGGCATTATGAATAGTGGCTCTGTCTACACACATCATGACTGTTTTCAATGCCACTGAATGGTACATTTGAAAATAGTTAAAGTGAAACTTTTCCTACAAGGCGTGGAAAATGAAAGTGATTTAAAAAGGAAACCCTGCCATGGCATTTTGGAGAGGCATGCCCCCCAACCCTGAGGTGGACCCCCATCTTAGGCACTGTTCAAGATGTTGGGGGTTACTGCTCCTCTACATGGTGTCCAGGGACCCTAGTCAAGCTGCAGCAGCTCTCTGACTGGTGACTGGTGACCAGTGACCAATGACCAATGGAGTGGCCTGTGACAGTGATGGGGTGAAGGAGCAGACGCGGCCATACTTGCTGGCCCATCTGCTGCACTTGCTGTATAGGGACCAGGAGATGCGTCCTCTTCCTGTAGCTGACCGCAGGATCTCTCTGGGGTTCAGGAAGATGTTGTCCCCAAGGCCAGCTGACCTGCACAATGCCGGTGGACACCACCTGGCCAGCCAGCTTCTCCCAGAGCTGCATTTTCAGGGTCCTGTAGGTCACCACATCTGTGCAGTCCTGGCCCTGCGCCTTGCGAGCCTGATGGCTCCCTTCTAGTGCCTATCGAGGATGTCCCCACCCAAGTGCCGACACCCTGAGTCCAGGCCTCCAGCAGAGCCCACAGCGATGGCATTAGTGACAGCTATGCTCCTTAGCTCAGCAGACAAAGCCTAGAAAGGGAAGAGTAGAGGCCTGAAAGCTATAAAAGGGAGAGAGGAGACCTTAAGACATTTTAAAACTACAACCCTAAACATTAGTAACAGTATTTTAAAGCAAAAGATCTTTGTGACATTTTAAAGCGTTTTGCTTTATTTCTACCCTAACAGCCTTCACCCCATTTTCACGGGTCATCTTGGGGAGCTCTTGTAGGTGGGTCATAATGACAATAGGAACTAGAAGGAAGATTATGGCTGAAAATGACACTTGGAGTTATAGTCATATGTCCCGGTGGACGATATTAGCTACAGTCATAATGATCCAGCAATGACTGGGTCTCCACAGTCCCCCTTCCTAAGACAAGGTGTCTCAGTTACTCTTCTCTCGTTGCTGGGACAAATACCTGACACTCAAACTGAAGGAAGGAAAGGTTTATTTAGCTCACAGTTACAGTTACTTCAGTCCATATTCAGCTGGGTCCAAGGAAGAGCAGCACAAGGCAGAAAACAACCTTTCACGGTGGCAGCAAAGAGCAAAGGAGCAAAAGGAGGAGCAGCAGCTGCTCCGGCAGCTAACTTCTCTTTCCTCCATTCAATGAAATGCAGATTACCTGCCCCAGGGCAGGTGCAGCATCCACACCCACAATAATCAATCACAAACTCCAGAAGCCTCCTCAAGACTGCAAGAGGCTTTGGGGGCACAACTATACACAAACCATAACACAAGGCGTTCAGAGCACAGTGTCCATAGCCCGAGTTTGTGTCACTGGCTCACTGTGTGCACGGACCTCTTCAGGCCCTCACAGAGCAGGCCTCACCAGTCCGCCGCTGTGTTAACACACCTCTGTCTGCCTCCCTCAGATGACATTCTGCAGCAGGTGTCTCCTGAGGAGCCGGTTGGCGAAGCTTTGAGGAAAGCAAGTGTGACAGCAGGGCCAGTTACAAGGGCAGACCTGGATGAAAGCAAGTATATGTCATAGCCACCCTGCTGCACGTTTCCTTGGGGCTAGGGGTTGGGGTATACTGGTGGACTAGGCTGTCACTTAAGCATTCTGGGAACCAGCTGCTGCTGGGGCAGAGCCCGCCCAAGATGTGAGCTTCTGAGAGAACTGCCGGAAATCCTTCCCTAAAGGGGGTTGGAGTGGGTGGGTCTGAGGTGTATAACATGAACGTGACTGTATTTAGGGTGATTCCTTCTGTGCTGTGTCAGGCAGGCTCCGCCACTTGGGATAGTGTTCAGAGAACAGGAACCTGATTTGCATGTGAGGCTCCCTGTCCCTTGTGATATGAACCCCAAGAAACACAGAACTTCCCAGCCAACATGCTTTGGACTTCCATGTACATGAAGTGGCTTGAAAGAGCCCATGTGCTTGTTAATAACCCAGCCAATAGAGGGTGAGACAAGAACCCAGATAACGTGTCCTAGGCACACCAAGGGCAATGTGGAAAAGAACAACCTTCTTTTCCCCCCAAACAGCTTCATTTTGCTAAAAAAAAAGTTGTTCTTTTTTGGGGATTAAGAGATGTCTTTGATCACAGGTAATGAGGATGGAATTATGTATCAGAAATCTGGAGGCCAGGGAGAGAGCTCAGTAGAATAAGTGCTTGTCTGGCAAGTGCAAGGGCCTGAGTTCAATCCCCGGTTCCACAAAAAAAAAAAAAAAAAAAAAAAAAAATCTGCCAGCAGTGACAAAATGCCCTAAGTAGCAGGGAAATGAACCCTGAGTTGGTATTTGGTGTGTAGATGTCCATTCCAGGCCCTGAGGGTCATTTTTTCAAGCACCTTCCTGGGCTTCTCTGCAAATGGCAGTCAGGCGACAGGTCTCTGCTTGTGCTTGTGCTTGTGCTTGTGAGGCAGGCACTTACGTCACTGAGCTATCTCCCCAGCCTAACTCCAAAGACATGGAGCGAATCCCAGGGAAGATGGGGAGGATCCTTTGACCTAGACGACGGGAGGGCGAGGCACATGGAGTTTTGCTAGGGGTGGAGTTTGAGGGGCAGGGTCAGTGATACCCAAGGAGCTGATTGGGGTCTCCCTTGTGGCTCAGAAAAGGTGAGAAGAAATTGTACCCAGGACTGGGTTGGGGGAGAAAGGGGAGGTGATCTCTGGGAAGATAAACTGTTGTTTTAAAGGCTTCAGCCATATTAGATGGCCACCATAATAATTCAGCAATTCATACTAGGGCCAGAACCTATCAATTTCAATTTAAAAGTTTAATTTTAAAATGTAAAAAGATGCATGTAAATATGCCCTGAGGAAAATCTTATTTTCTTTCATGCATTTCACCCAAGTAGCCAGTGTGTCTGGGAGTTCTGAGGAACAAGAGGACCTTCTTGACAGACTGGACCAACTTCTGGATGATGGTACATGCAAATGATTCAGTTGGCCTTGGGCCGGTACTCAGAGGCCTTTCTCCTGAGCTCATCATTAAATGTGGGGCTGAGCGAAGGCGCCAGCAGAGGGAGCTCAGACTCCTCAGGAGAGGAGCCTCAAAAGCCCATCCCCGCCCAGGATGCGGCTTCTGGGACCCGAGGGAGGATCTGCTTCTGTAGGATGTGCAGCATGGCACAGCGCGCCAGACTGGGCAGATGGATGCCAAGAAAGAGCAGCCAGAGCTGGCAGCAGCTGGCTTTTCCCAAAGCACCCGCAGGTGCAGGTGCCTTCCCCCACGCGGCAGGGTACATGGTCCTGGCACCACTGCAGAATTCTCTGCATCCTCCTGAGCAGGAAGGGAAAGTGTCCCATGTTGAAGGGTGGGTCTTGCTGATCTATAAATGGAGAGGCTGACTGGCCCTAAAGACAGGATGACAGGATGGGTGGGCAGCTTGAGGGCAGAGCTCCTGCCTAGCATGGTGGAGGCCCTGGATGCCATCCTCAGCCCAGCAGACAAAGCAAACCAAACAAACCAAGGAGGCTAGCAGCTACAGTTCTACCCAGCAGTTCTTCCCCTGAAAAATTAAAAAGGGGGAAATAGAAGCTAAGTGTGTCATTGTCCAGGCTGGTGAGTGTGTGGTCTTCCCTGGACCTGAGTATATGAATGGGCACGGGGTTCCCATGCCTGCCCTTGGGTGGAGGCTTCCGGATGGAAACAGCAAATTAAATTCCTGTTCTTAGACTCATCAAGAGTCTCTAAAAGTGAAGACCAGGAATCTGCACATTTTTAACATTCCCCACCTTAACTGACCTTCAGGGATTTACGACTGCATCAGGCAGTGTTTACTAGAGGAACATACCACAAGGGTTACGAATGTGTGAGAATCTCCAAGATTGGCTCCCAGTGGCCACCACAGAGCCAGAGGAGGAAGCATGCAGAGGGCGTCTGCCTGCCCCCAGGAGACTGAAGGATCCAGCCCAAGGTCTGGAGCTCACTTTGGTGGCTGTGTGAGTCCGCGTCAGGAGGCTGCACCGGCAGGTAGAAGGACCTGCAACAGAAGCTGAAGAGTCTGTGCTGGAAGCCAGGAGATGATGTCCAAGGTGGAGGCTGAGACTGGAGCTCCTCTGAAGAAACAGAAGCATGGAGGCTCTTCTGGTTCTCATCGTTGCCCAGGAAGTTTATATTTGTAGTCCCATGGAAAAGTTATTGGGATTCTAGTGAGCTCATTCCAATCTACCACTTCCAGGGCACCCCATGGTGAAAATGAAGACACTAAGGCATATTTGTAGTTATGGGGAGCCAAGGGGTCCTAAGTCCAGCCATGGTGATGCTTAATCGGAACAAAGCCCATGAGCCTGGATGGAACCCAGATTTTATTGACTCATGAAGAAGGGAGTAGCTTGCGGATGAATGACTGGTGAGAGGGGCGGGAAGGAGGTCTGTGCTGTGAGCTGGGCCAGGCAGGAGGCCTGAATCACCTCTGCAATACGCAGAGAAGGCTGTGCAGAAGGAGTAATCTGCATGACACAGCTGAGATGGTATCTGATGTTTGGGCTCACTGCTTCAGCTCTCATGTGCAATCCTTGGAGTCCCAGGAGGTCGTAGCCTCTGTCTTCCACAGAGAGGAGCTTTGGCTCTTTATCCCACCTCCTCAGGCTCACACAAGGGCACAATAGGGGCCCAGGGAAACACTGGCTGCCATCTCAAAGACCCCACATCAGAACCTGCGCTGGACTAATACTGCTTAAGGCCAATTGAAGAGGTAAGGAAACATCCTAGCCAGCTCCGTACATGTCACCACGTGGAAATAGGGTCAGGTTCACCCAAAATGGCGACAGCTGCTGCTGCTCCTAGGAGAGTCGCCCAGGTGTCTCCCACACCGAAGCAGACCCCTCCGTCCTCATTTTCCCTCTGTACCCCCCAAGCCATGAACCACCTTGGGGGGTGGTCTTCTGCACTCTACGGTGTGGAATTGCTGAGCTGATGGAAAGTTCTCTTACCCAGGTTGACACGATGAGCCATTACAGTGACCAAATACTCTTTCAACTCATGCTGCTAGTGTACCCGAATAGTTTCCTGTAAATTTCATGGCAATCATCAGTGAAGCACAACTGGTGCCTCTTGGCACCTGAGCTAGCAGGGAGACCTCATGCCAGCTGCCAGATGAGTGAGGTAGATCTTCTAGCGCTGGCCACCGTTCATATCCGCCTGGCTATCCACCTGTCCTGTGCAGGCGTAGGCAGTCCAGCCAATTGAGAATTGTGGGATAAAAACGTGCTACAGCGAAGACATTTAGAAAGTGGCTAGGTTGTAGCTGCATGGAGTTTTGGGAAAACAGAGAGATAATCTAGAATCTTGAAGGGGCAGGGGGCCTGGCAGGAGGTCTTTGGGTCACTGGGGGTGTGCCCCCAAGAGGATCATGGGACTCCAGCCTCTCCCTCTGCTTCTCAGTTGTGAGGCCAGCAGTTGTTCTGTCTCACACTCACTGTGACGAACCACGTTGTAATGATCCCAAGACAACAGAGGCCACCAACCGTGGGTTGGAACCTCCAAAACTGTGAGCCACAACAGAGTCTCCTGGTTGTTAGCGATCCTTTCCACAGTGCCCATTCCTGGAGACCCCCTCGGTGGCTTCCAACTTCCTGCCTGGTAATGGT
Source organism: Octodon degus (assembly GCF_000260255.1). NCBI lineage: Eukaryota > Metazoa > Chordata > Mammalia > Rodentia > Octodontidae > Octodon > Octodon degus. The sequence goes on from NW_004524628.1 coordinate 4,449,226, forward strand.
GCTGCATGATGGGGAAAGAGAAAGAGCGAGAGAGAACATAGAGGGGTACACAGCAGGGACCTGGGACCACCAGTTGCTCCCTAGGAAAACAGGCCCTGGGTCTCCAGCTGGGGAGCATTTTATCAGTCGGCTTAGGGGAGGGGCAGGGGCTTCTCCTGGAGCAGCACAGAGGCAGGGTTAGAAGGGCCAGTTTAGCATCATCCAGGGAATGGGCCAAGGTCCATCCTGAGCGCTAATCTCACTGAAGGAGAGAGGAAGGTGATACCCACATTCCCAAGCCAGCACACAAGGTGAGCAGGGTAAGGAGAGCCTAGGATAGACTATATCAATGTACAATTTGTGGTCCCCCAACACTGGGAACATTTTTCTTTTCCTTTCTTTTCATTTTGCGATGTTGGAGGTAGAACTCGGGGGCCTGTGCAGGTTAGACAAGTACTCTACCACTGAGCTACACCTTTAGCCCAAGACTTTCTGTTGTGTAGAGATTCATCCAACCCTCCCCCAGTGCCCCTTTACCTCAGTGAGTTCTCCTATCAGGATCTGGGGGATTCCAGCTTGGTCAGATTCGTCTGGAGTTAAGGGGGTTTTTCTTATTCTCTCCTCCCTTTTTAGTGTAGGTTGACCTTGAGTTCATTATCATGTAGCCCAGACTGTGAACTCCTGGTGATCCTCCTGTCTCAGCCTCCTGAGTGCTGGGGTTACAGGCATATGCCAGCACATCTAGCTCCTCCTCTCATTTTTGAAATAGGTCTACTATGTAGTTTAGGCTGACCTTGAACTTACTATGTGGCCTGGGCTGGCCTCAAGTTCCCAGCAATCATTCTGCCTCCGCCTCTTGAGTACTGAGGGCTTATGGGTCCCAACCCAGAACTGGTGGTGCATGCCTGGCTCCTATTCTTGTAGCTCTGCTTTTCAACTGATAAATAGTCCAAAGATCTAAGCATTCTTCTAGTTTGATCCCTGGAGTTCCTTTTTCTTTTTTTGGCAGAACCAGGGATTGAACCCAGGCCCTGGCGCTTGCCAGGGAAGCACTTATTCTACTGAGCCATCTTCCTGGCCCCTCCCTGGAGTTTCTTACCCACCAGCTCTCAGCCCCTTCCCTCAGCCTTTCCCATGTCTATCCATGATAGCTGTCCTGGCCTCACCCTTCTCCAAGCGGAGCTCACCCAGGCCCCTTGACAGGTCTCAGGTACAGAGGAGTCGAAGGTGGCCAAGAACATGCAAATGTTCATCCCAGTCTTCTTTCTACCAAACCATCCATGGCCCCTCTACTGATAAGTAATTCAGTGCAGTTAATTTTCTTATTTTTGTCCTTGCAACTTGAGAAACATTTTGTATGATGCACTGGGGTTTAGAAATCATTTTCACAAGTATTGTACCATCCGTGAGGTGGGTCTTACTATTTTTATCTCTGAGAGGCTCTGGGACTGGCTGGATATCCTCTGTAGGGTCCTCTAAGTGCAGTCCCTGACCAGCAGCAGTGGTGTCTCTTGGGGTGTGTGTGATGAGCATGTTCTTGCTTACCCCAGATCTGCCGAGTCTGAAACTCACAAATGAGCCCAAGACTCTGCTTCCCATGAGCCCTTCCTGTGTTTCTGATGTGTGTGCTACTTCAGGGAGTTACCCAGGAAGGTGTTAGGTTAGGGAAAAGAAAGTAACCCCAAAGCAAAACACTGATGTCTGTAGTCTGTTTAGACTCTTGTTGAAAATCTTTCATTTTGACTAGAAGAAACTGTGTGTGTGTGTGTGTGTGTGTGTGTGTGTGTGTGTGT
>NW_004524628.1:4451097-4491705 GCF_000260255.1 Octodon degus
GAGAGAGAGAGAGAGAGAGAGAGAGAGAGAGAGAGAGAGAGAGAGAGAAAGAGAGCTTTCCTTCACAATGACAAAATACCTGAGTCAATCAGCTCACTGGAGTAAAGGTTCATTGTGGCTCACAGTTTGGAGGTTCTGGCCCACGACCAGCTGGGTCTCTTGTCTTGGGACCATGACAAAGTGGCTCACCAAGGTGGAAGTCTGCGAAAAAGTGGCTGTTGGCCTCATAGCTGGGGAGCAGAAGGAAAGGCTGGGGTCCCATGAGCCTCTTTGAGGTGCACTCCCAATGACCCTAAGACCTCCTGCTAGGCCCCGCCCCTTAAGGGTTCTAGACCCTACCCATGGTGAGTCCTGGGCTGACCCTGATGACTGTGGCTTTGCAACGCTAGCCTTTGGGGAACAGCTCAGGGCCACATCTAACGTGCTGCCATCTTTTGTAGACCACGTTTCAGAGAAGAGGGCTAGAGAGTCTTCCCAAGTCAATAAGGACGTGACTGCAGGAGCATTTCGTCAAGCTGCCAGTCCAGGTGGTCACCCAGGTGGGCCGAGGGGAGGGGGGTACTCAGCTGCAGGGGGCTCGAGCATGCCCCTGGCCTTTCATGCCACTCTGACTAGATGCAGGCACACCTTTAACAAAGCTGTGAGAACGTATGGCCTGCCACGCAAACTCTAGCCTGTGACCACCATGCAGGTGCTACTTTTCTGCTGCTCCCACATGACCAGGGTCATGTGACACAGGGCTATTGCTGGGTGTGGCGGTGCACACTTGTGATCCTAGCACTTGAGAGGCTGAGGCAGGAGGATCGCATGAGGCCACCCTGGGCTACATAGTGAGTTTAAGGCTGGCTTGAACTACATGGTGAGGCCCTGTCTAAAAACAAAACAAAACAACCCCCAAGGCCCCAAAAATAACCAAACAAAAGAACAGGAACCTTATTTTCCAAGTTCTTGCTGATATCAGACACCAAAGCTTTCTGCCAAGCAGGAAGGGACTGAATGCCAAAGTTACTCTGGTCCATGATGTCCCTGGCATTGCCCTTGTTGGATAACCTGAGCTCAGGTCCACTTGGCACCATGCCCAGCACAGCCCCTCCACGTAGCCCCTCCACCCAACTCTCTTGTCACTTCCTACCCTTAGGAATTAAATGCTGAATTACCCCGACAGAGCCCTTCGAGCCACTTCTCTGCCACCTCTTCATGTCCCAGAGGTGAAGGATTGGGGATGTGCGGTTTCTTCCACGGCCCAGGAAGGCCCTGGGTGGCATTATCCTCCTGCACCCGGGCTCTCAGCGGCATCTCCCCACCCCACCTCATGCTCCATGCCCCTATGCTCCATTCCCTCTTGGCTGAGTTACTTGTGGAGTTTCAGAAGCCCCAAGCGTCCTGATGCCACTGACATCTCCTTTCCTTGAGATCTAGCTGAAGCTGCCCTTATGCCCAAGCCCATCTCAGCAGTCTCTAGAACCACCAATTTTCCTGTGCATCCTCTAGAGGGCTGCGCGGGCTCACGGCCCTCTCTGGCATCCTGTGATGCTTCCAGCTGAATATTTACTTGCTTTTTCTTTCTGGTGGTGAAGGTAGAACCCAGGGCCACCATTGGGGTCACCTATCTCTGTCTCTTATGCCTGGTGTCTTCCCTTTAGATCTGCCTTGCGGGCCGCTCCTGCACTTCCTGCGGAAGAACATCATCATTGCTGCCGGCGCTGTGGCCGCTGTCTTTGGAGTCATGTTGCTGTTGGTGTCTCCGCTGACGTCTTACCTGAGGAGGAGACAGTCAGTGTGAGTTCCTCCCAAGAACTCCTGCTTGTTGAGGTAGTGTTGCCCCCACAGCTTCCGGCAGGCCCCTGGAGAAAGGCAGGGCTCTCTAAGCCCAGCATGCCCCAGGAGGACCCAGGACCCAGGGACATCAGGTCTTGGGCGCTGCCTCATTCTGATGCACAGACAGGTCTTGGCCTTCCTGGCGTGGCCTGTGCCTGTCTCTAGGCAATGTCTGCTCCATCTGAGGGCTGCTGAAACAGCAAGCAGAGAGTAGAGCCTCTGGCTGGAAGATGGGAAACAGGAATATGGGTGCAGAAAGGGAAGGCAAAGCACAGCTGTAAGGGGGAGGAGGACTCCATTCCTCTGGTCCAGCTGTGCTGGTGGTTAGGATGTGAGTGACGGCTCTCCTGGTTACTAACAGCCACTGCCCAGGTCCTCCTGCAAATTCCCCCGTGATCCTCTATGCCAAGGGTTAATGCCTGGCACAGCAGGGACCAGGCTCCAACAGTGATCACTTTAACTGCACCCCTGACTACCCTCCTGATGATGGGGTGCAAGAGGACTCCTGAGCAGGCTCCGAGAGGTTAACAGTATATAAAACCACATGTTGTGTAATTGTTTTCAAAATTAGAGCCTGCGGCAGCTCCCTAAACACAGAGGTCCTTAAGGTTTTGCCCTCTCTGATGCTGAGGCTACAGTATTTAAATTCCCCTGCAAGACTGGCATGGCTTTCCTTAAATGCCAAAGGCCCCAGGGATGTCTGGCCGGCCACCACCAACTCTCATCCAGCTTCCTCTTTTGCGACAAGATTGAGTCCCCTGAAGCACAGAGGGAGCCTTGAATGTGGTAGAAGTTAGAGGTGGAGGATTTCAGAGCTCCTACAAATGAGCTCCATCCACCGCAAAGTTCTGACCACAGCTTGTCCACTAGACCTTTCCCTCCATGCCCCTTGAGGTTCCAGAACAAGCAGTGGGGATGGTGGCCCCATCCAGAGACGAGTCAGAGCTATGCATGGCGTGAGCTGCTTACGACAACGTGGGGAGGGAGGGGTTTCCCAGAAGCCCCAACAGAACCAGATCCCCTGAATGAACACCAGGGGACCTTGTGTTAGTGGGAATTGTGGAAATTGCCATCTCCTGAGTGAGCACTGTGGTTTTCATCCTTTTGTTCTAGAAATCCTCCAGCGAACATGACTTATAATATATTTATATTGGATGAAAAGAGTTGGTGGCAGAAACCTCAGGAAAGTCTCACAAAATTTGTAGAAAAACACAAACAGTTGAAGTGAAGTTCCTGTGTGTAAGCCAGGGCAAGGGGCCACCCAAACCAGGCTCCGAGGCAGCGATACGAGGACATTCTCCACCCAGACACCATGGAGAGGCTACTGGGTCTCTGGCTGTGAGGTGTATTCATCTTCGCAATCTTGGATGGACCAAGAAAGACTGCTCACCATCGATATCTATGGTGACATGGCACTAATGACCAATGCAAGAGACTTGGGCAATTATCTAAAGACACACCTGACCAATGACGATGGATTTATTCATTTAATAAAGCACTGATTTATTTAGTCATGGATGGCATAACTGAACACCTGCTATGTATCATAGACCAATCAGAATACAAGGGAGGAACCTCGAGGGACCCAGGCATGGATTGTGCCCCAGCAAGATTGCAGCCTGGTGGTGGGGCAAGAGCACAGTGGTACCAATACCTATTGTCCTTTGCCATCAGGGCCACAGGAGGCATTACTATGAAGAAAATGATAAGAATTATGGGAGCTCACCAGGGGAGTGTAGTTCCTGCTTGAGTCACCAGGGCTGTTGTAGTAGGGAAAGGAAGCAGAGGTGGTTTAGAGTGTAATGAACAGGGTTTATTTCTAAGGGTGTGAAGAGAGTTTGAAGCACCCCGGGACAGGCAAGAGTGGGAAGCGGTTACCATTGGAGGCTGAGGCAGCAAGAAAGATACAAGGTGGGCTGGAAGTACTGGTCTGTGGTAGAGCACTTGCCTACCACGCGTGAGGTCCTGGGTTCAAGCCCCAGTATAGGGGGAGAACAAGAAGGGTGAAGAGCACCCCAGACAGGTTGTTCTGTGGGACTGTGGGTGAACTGCAAAACCATACAGGAAAGAAAAGAAAACCTACAGGAAGGAACTGGGAACACGTGCCTCAATCTCAGGCTTCTCCCGCTCTTCATTCTCCTACTTGGGGCTAACATTGGCTAAGCTCAACAGGAAGCTGGAAGGTAAGTGTCACACGAATTTCCTGGGAAGACAGGAAAGAAACCTCTGCTTCTGCCCTGAGAGGGAGCCAGCAGTCCAAAGAAAGGCTCGCACACGACCAGCTTGGCAGGGAAGTGAGCTGATGGCCACCAGCCATGCTACTGGAGTTGCCAAGTCCCGTCTGCTAGGGTGCTGGCTTTCTAGGGCAGGGAGTGAACAGCAAGCAGCAGAAGCCAAGATGAGAGAACTTGGGCAAGGTTGTGTGTGCTGTGCCCCCACCCATCCACATCAGGAAGCCCCGTGGTCCCCAGCTGCAGTGATGGGTGGCCTTGGGGGCTAAGCAGTGCCCTTTCCAAGACGGAATTACTCTGGCCAGGGGTCTCGGACAGTCCTCATTGTAGTGACAGAGTCACTGTTATGGCTCATCAGGCCCCTGGGGCGCAGAGCACAGAGTGGCTTCGGAAGGAGGGCAAACCAGAGATATCTAGCAGAGTTTCTCAGGCCATCAGACTCCCTCTCTGTCCTGTTTATGAATGAAAATTCCAAGTCCATGTCACCCGCATAAGGGACACAAAGTCCCCAGAGCTGCGTATGCTGGGAGGAGGGTGTCAGTCAGTCCTCCTTGCACCTGAAGCTTGAAGCTTCAGCCATTACACTGATGTTTATCTAAGGAACTGGGCAAAAATAGTAAGGGGCAGGGTAATAAAGAACATAGCTAAAAACAAAACAAAACATAGCTATGACAGTCTTTGCTTTGGTAGATGGTCACAAGGCTTAAATTAACTGCAGCTTCCCTCTTCTGCCCATCCCATGTGACCTGTGTGTGTGTGTGTGTGTGTGTGTGTGTGTGATATTGGGGATGGACACTCTTGTCTTCACACTGAGGTATATTCTCAGCCTCCTTTTTGGTTTTATTTGAGACAGTGTCTCACTTAGTCGCTAAGGTGTCCTGGCTGGACTTCAACTTGCGCCCCTCTCGCCCCAGCTTCCCAGAGTTCTGTGCTTACAGGGATGTACCACCATCACTCTCCCTTCTTACACCTTGGCCACAGGGACTTCATTTCCTGGGAGAATGTCCCAGCCACCCTGTCTGCATAGTCTTAATATTGGTGAATCTTCACAGAAAGGACCATTGTGGTAGTGGATACATTGTGTCAACTTGGCTGAATCCCATCTGGCAGTTCCCGCTTCTCCCCCCACCTCCCAAGCGCGGGTGGGCAGGGCCCAACCTGGGGGGTGATGGGGCACTATTGGGCCAGCCCTGGGGTGCGACTGGTCCACCCTAGAGCCATGGGCTGGCCCAGTGACTCAGCACAAAAAGTGCATATAAAGGAGTTGAGGGCTAGCGTTTTTTTGGAGCTAGATCTTCATAGAGCCCCACTTTCACAGTGGAGTCCCTCCTCCTCTGCTTTTCATTGTTTTCTGCCGCAGTGAACTGCTGTTGTTTGCCTTGGAACCAGCAGAGTAAGAACTGACAACTCCACAAACTGCGCTGAATCGACCTTTCCTTCCTTCATTTTGAGTGCTGGGTATTTGTCCCAGCAATGAGTAGAAAGTAACTAAGATAGCCATAATTTTCAGGGGGCCATGGCAGTTTTTTTGTTCGCTCCAGTACCAGTATGCAGGACACGACTGTACATTGTATCCAGTTTTCTTGGAACACTGATTTAGTGAATTGGATTAACAGGCAATGTTTGAATTGTTCCAGCAGGTAGGTGTCGACAACTGGCATCCTGTGGTCTGGTCTTCAAGCTCTATCATGACCGGGAGCTGGATCCCAAATGCAGAAGCCACGTCTTCCAGGATAGCCTGGCCTGCCTCTCCAGGCTCTGAGAACTTCCTGAGTCTTCCGCAGACCCTGCGGGTGTCGCCGGCCTGCCGGCTCAGATGGCTCCACAGCCAGGCGCTGCACCCAGCCTGCCTGTCCTTCCCCAGTTCTCTTTCAGTTGATCTCATGGGTTCCCAGGCAAGTGACCCAGCGGAGCACACCTTCAAGGGATGCGAAGGTCGCCGGCTTTACTGTGGGTTCCGAGGGCTGGGTTTGTTTCACAGTGATATCGCATCCACAGCCGCAGCTGGGGCTGGCATCACTGCCTGGCATCACTTCAGTTGGTGACAGCCTGCATTTTCCAAGGCCAGTTTTGGCACCAAGCACACAGGACTATGAAATGGGGGTGCGATGAGAGAGGCCACCCCCGGATCTCTCATACATTTTGTGGGGGTAGACCCTGCCATTCCCTCTGGGTGGCCACTTTGCCTGTGGTTTATGCTGTCGGTCAGGGGGACAGTGGCAGGGCCTTCTGTCTGGCCTTGCCTAGAACCCCTGCCACGGGCCAGAACATTAACAGAAGAGACCTGTGCTATTCTTTATGAAAAATGCCTTACTTGGGGCTGGGGATGTAGCTCAGTGGTAAAGCACAGGCTTAGCACGGGCAAGGCCCTAGGCTGACCGACTGATGCTCCCAAACTCCCCTGTAGCTGGCCGCCTCTGCCCTGGACCGCCCTTCAGGCCTGGGCTCTGCGTGAATGCATCCCAGCATCCCTTGCAGCTGGCGCCCACTCTCAGGAGGCCACATTAGCCTAAGCCTTGGAGGGGCAAGGGAGGGAAAAGCAGTTTCCTTTCCAGTTTCTTGTCAGTGTGACACTCTAGAAGTAGAGGACAGCCGCAGCTATTTTGGAAGGTAGGACAGGGGAGGGGATGGAGATGCTAAGGGCTGTCCTTAGGGCTGTCACAGAGGCTGGAGGAGAGTGTCCACCTGGCCAGGACCTGGATGAGATGCACAACCCTATAGCACCCATGGGCGTGCAGATAGGAAGCGGAGCAGCCCCCTTATAGGGCCCTGCTCAGGGCTCCACACCCTCATGCTGTGCCAGCCTCGGCTCCTCTGTGATAGGGCAAGACAGCAAGAACAGGGGTGTGACCAGAGGCAGTGGACAAGATGGCATTCAAAGAAGAGCCACAGCCAAGAGGACCCTCATGAGAGGCATGGCCTGAGGGTCTGAGCATGTCCAAAAGGTGTGGCTGAGCGGGGATGGGGAGGTGGGGGTAGGGTCTGGGGGCTGGGAGCTGGCTAGCTGTTGTGTTCAGCAGGTGGGCAGCTCCCCAGAGGTAGCAGGTCTTGAACCTTTCTGTTCATGTAAATGGACCTGGTGGCAAGCAGGGAAGGACTGGTTGGCCCTGTGGGCCAGTCTGTGTGGGCAGTGAAGTCTCAGCAGCCCCAGAGTCTCCATCAGTTCTTTACCACTTGGGTAGGCCAGCAAATCCCCAGGAGATCTGTTTCCTCCAGGCCCACCCAGTTAGTGGCACTGGGCTGTGGTCCTATAGCTGTGGTGGCCTGTGTGTGGACAGAGAGTGGCCCTGGCTCAGGGTTTGGAGGAAAGTACAAGCCCTGTCAGGCTCTCAAGCATCCTGGGCCCCTTAGGACACTGTGCGCCCTGCACCCCGCCCCTTCCTGCCCCTCCTTCCTGGCCTGGGTGGATGCCTGTGGGTCCCTGCAGCAGACACGCTGTGGCTGTGGCCTCCTCCCCACTTCCATTCAAGTAAATGAAATGCAACCCCTATGCCCAGAGATACACAGAGGCTCAGGCTGCCCCTCCCCACGGTGACATCACCACTGTGTCCTACCCGTGGGCACTCACGCAGACTGCTCTCCAAACATCCCAGACATGTGTTCAAACACATGCGGGGGTGTCTTGTGCCCTAGTCACAGAATCACACATCCACATCGGACAGTCTGACTCACCCTGCTGCCTCCTGTAGCCCTAGACAGACGAATGACGTCACACTTGGGTTCCAAGGCCAGAAGCTGCCCTGACCCATCTCAGTGTCATGGAGGAGGAAGGGGATGTGGGGATGACACTTCCCAAAAAGCTGTAGGACTGAAGCAGCCCCAGAGTTAGCGTGGCTGGAACCCACTGTTTGGACAGCTGCTCAGGCCTGGACCAGGGGTGTGGGGGTGGGACAGGGAGAATGTGGTGGGGGATAGGATGAGGGTCGGGGAGGGACACTGGGCTGGTGGGGAAAAATAAGGAGGGATCGAGGACAAGGGGGGTTTGGGGGAAAAAGGAGGAAGACTCTGCAGATGGGGAGGTCAGAAGAACATGCAGGTGCGGATGGGGAGGATTTGAACAGGGGGTTGGGGAGGTTGGAGTGAGGACAAGGTGTGATGGAAGGCACAGGGATGGGGGCGGGGGGATGGGAAAGAGATGGGCAGAGAGAGCTGTTACTGGCCAGCAGCAGCCTTGGCTGCTAAATACTGAGCTCCGGTCTCTACTCAAGCTGGCATTTATTAGATGCCTCCTGGTGCCATGCACAGTGCCTGGGGGGGGGGGTTCACTCAACATGCCTGCCTTCCCAGACTTCCCTGCAGGGTATCCCCTGCAGGTGGGGGTCTGCCCTTGGCCTCTGCGGACCTGTCCCCGCATCAAGGACCAGGAAGCAGGAACCAGAAGAAAGCAGGAACATGTCATACCTACCACCCATGATCTCTGGGAGCCTGCACAGGTGGCATTGGGGTGTGGCCAGTCCCCTGCTGCCTGTCTGGCTCCAACCTTAGAGTGACAGTGCTAGCCTACTTGTGGCCGCTGTTTGGGCATATTAAATATGCCTTGGCGGGGATTAAAAATAAAGGAATCAATCGATTTTAGCAGTTCTGATTATCCTCCCAGGCTTGTTCTTTGTCTACCCAGCATCCCCTCCGCGCCTTCCGGTGCTGCTTCCAGACCTGGCTCGAGGCTACGCCCACATCCCAGTTACCAGCTTCAGGGATTGGTTGGGGGTGGACATGTGACCTACTTAGCAAGGGGCGCTGTTGGAGCGGTCTGTTGGGAATGCTGGGAGAGGTTCTTTGTCCTTTTGTGAGAGGTGAAGGTTTCTGTGCACTATTTGGGGGCAAAAGGGGAAAACTTGCCAGAGAAAGCAGCCACCAGGGGTGGAGGAGGAAACAATCCGGGGGCATCATTTGCGCCCAGAGCAAGCTGTTCCTGAAGCTGATGCCTGTGGCTCTTATCCATCCATGCCACACTGAACACCACGTTGTGTCAGGTGCTCCGGACAGTGGTGGGAGCAGGACCGTCCTCACCTCACCGACGTCACAGGCCTGCTCTGCCCCTGCCCTGGGGCTCTGGGCTCTGGGCCTCCTTCCAGTCTCAGTTCACAAGCTGTCGCCTCGGTGACTGGGACCCCTCTGTTCAAAACTCCACTTCCGCAGACTTCTCCTACCCTTCCCTGGAGTATTTTCCTCCTCAGCGCTTGTAGCCACCTGCCGTGCTCATTGGAATGCTTGCTTTAATTCTCTGTCTCCTACCGGGACGTCAGCGCCGCGAGGGTGGGTTTTTCATCAGAGACGCTCGTGGCAAGTCCCTAGGGCCCGCACAGGGTCTAGTGTACACTGAATGCTTGGTGTTAAAAAATAGGGAGCCCCAGAGCCGGGCTAGTGGTGCAGGCCTGTAATCCCGGCGCAAGCCTGTAATCCCAGCACTCCAGAGGCTGAGGCAGAAGGATCACTGAGTTCCAAGCCAGCCTGAACTAAACAGTGAGACCCTGGTGGGAGTTCAGGGGTTCTGAAGGAGGCAACCTTTTGGGAAGCCCTTTGGGGAGGGCACAGTCTCTGGCTTTGGCGAACATCTGTTCTCTTCTGATTTACAGTTCGGTTAAATTTTTATTTGGTGTTGGGGTGCGGTGGCCCCTTGAACTGAGTTGAGCTGTTAGGATGCAGTACCTGGAGGCTGCCTCTGGAGGACGCAGAGAACCCCGAGAATGCACGGTCTCCCGCAAGCCAGGGAAATGCTGATGGGAGTTCACGTGGAGGGCCCCTGGGTTGAGACCCCAGAGGGAGGTGGGATCTCTCCCTGGAAAGCTAGAGACCCCTGCATGCGCCCAGGTGTTTCCTGCAGTGGCCTCGGAGCTCCCTGCAGGCCGCCTGGCACCAGTGCGTGTGCCCACCCAGGGAGGCCTCCCTGAGGAAGCCACGTTGGCCAGAGACCCTAGAAGGCAGCAGTGTAGAGAGCTCGCGCAGGGGCAGGGCGTGGGCAGAGATCTGAGGCCCCGCGGGGAGATGATCAATTCCTTCCGCGCCCTTTACAGGTCTGCGGAAGTGTTTACCCAAAGCCACCAGGTACCGCAACTTTCCAAGCCCGGTTTATCTTCTGGCCTCTCCTGTGAGGCTCGCCCCTCCACCCCAGCCTCCTCTTCTGTCTGTGGCCCATCTCACTTAGGTCTGTGCCCTGTGGCTTCTTCGCAGTTTCTAATTTCAGGATATGGCCTTTAGGACAGGAAGGTGGAGAGGCTGCTGGGTGAGAGGTCACAGAGTCTGGAAGCTATGGGGACATCCATGCTCAGACCAGTCCCTCTTCTGAAACACTGCCCAGCGCGGAAGTGTTACTATTGTTTCTGTAGTTTACCTGACTCTGACGCTGTGGTTTCTCTTTTCAGTCTGCTTGGCAACGCCCCCTCCCCCCAACAGTACCCGGCGTGCACTCGCAGAGCCTTGTGCTGTACCCCGGGGTTCACAGTGACTGCCGAGGGAAAGGGGGGCTTCTTACACAGACAGTCCTAGGGACATATAGGTGGGGAAAAGAGTTCCAGCTTGGAGTCTGGAGAGGGTGCCCTGGACGGGGACAGACAGGGATCGGGCAGCCAGATCACAGGAGAGACCAGGCTGCCAGAAGGAAGACCTTGGGGGGATGGGGGACTGTTGGAAGGATTGGGGATCCCCTTTCTCCTATGTATGGCAGGACCCCAAGAAGAGTAGTTCCCAGGGTTCCAGGATCAAGGAGGAAGAGGGGATGGCGGTCCCTATGCCCATCAGGGGAAAGACTGTGAGCGGGTGAAGGGATGGGAGTAAGCTGGGAGCAGGTGGCCCCAGGTGCAGCTACCCAGGGTGAGGCCAGTGGGACTGTGTGGGTGCTGGGGTACGCCACCTCCAGGTCTTGGTCATATGGCTGTCTCCTCCTGGAACCCTTTCCTGGCATGCTGGGCAGAACTGGAGCAACTCTAGGTGCACAGGTGCCCAAGCTCTGCTCCAGCCCTCCCCATGGGCCCCTCTTACCCCTGCTGTGCCTGGGAGCCCTCTGAGGGCAAGGGCAGCCTGCCATTGCTGTCCCTGTGCTTGGAACACAGTAAGAAAGCTGTGGACATTAGGGTGGGACAGTCTTGGTGGGCTCCTCTTGCCTCCTTCCTGTGGAATAAGTCAGCCAGCCCCCTGGGGGTGTTAGTCAGGGGCAGGCTCCAACCTCTGAGCCACCAGGGGAAAGCCCAGCAGTCCTGTTTCCATCAGCCCGGGCAGCTCTCTGTCCCCTGCCCTCCTGACCCGGGACCCAGGCCCTGCACCAAGTCCCGAGGCCTGGCATGCTGTGATCCTGGCCTTCACACCCCTGCACTGCACGCTGGGCGACACCATGTGGCTCCGGAAGTGCCCTCTGCCCTCCCCGGAACTCAGGGCCTGCAATTTTCCTTGAACACAGCACTTTCTGACATTGACGCAAACTTCAAATGCAGCTCTCTTTCCTGTCTTTGCATCAAGGAAGAGGTGCACGCCAGTCTGCAGTGAAAGCCCTAAGACACTAGGCCTCCAGGTGGCAGAGGTGCCGGGCACCCAGGGGAGTGGCTGTCCTCAGCCTTCTGCCTGTGTTCTGCTGCCCTGGCCACCCCAGGAGACTCCGGAGCGCCAGGTGGGGGTGGCCGCGTACTCTGGGCTGTGAACTGCTGCATCTTAGCGTGAGTGTGAGGAGGAGGCCGGCGCGGCTCCCAGGCTGGGCCTTGGCTGCCAGAAGCCACGCTGACTGTGTGGGCCCCTGCCATCCATCGAGCCGTCTGCACGACCCCAGGTAGGTTGGGCCCAGATGAGACATGCTGGCTGCTGTGTCTGTGGGGTGGCCTGCATCTGGGGGGAGGGACAGAGCCACCCAGAATCTGCAGGCTGCGGGAGGACTGGAGTGTGCGGGACTGCAGCAGGTGGAGTCCACCTGGAGAAGGAAGCGGGGCTGGCTTGTGGCCGCCGTGAGGAGCAGCTTGCCCCACAGGAGCCAACAGCAGGGGCATCTGTGGTACAGCAATGGCGGGTTCCACAGTCAGGGCTGCGTCCTTTGGCTGGGAGGGAGAGAGACCTCAAGAGAACGCAAAGGTCCCCAGCCCTGGGCTGGTGAACCTGGCACTGAAATGCTGCTGACTCACATAGGCGCTTGGGGTGGGCTATGGCACCGCAGGCCCCTCAGAGGTGAGGGGGCCCAGGGCACAAGGAGCTGGGCTCTGAGTTCTGCTCAGCTGCACTGTGGCCTGGGCAGCTTGCCTGGCCTCCCAGGGCCCCACAGGCGGCCTCTGTGAAGTGCAGATCAAAGGCTTTGGGGAAGGAACAGGACTGCACATGATGAGTTTCGACCCTCTTGTCTGGGGCATGGCAGTGGGCATGCAGTAGGGCCCTAATATGGCATTGCTCGCATGTGAGGGCTCAGTGGGGCGTGCTGGACACACCCGCAATCCCAGCACTCAGGAGGCTGAGGCAGGAGGGTCGCTTAGAGTTCAAGGCCAGCCTGGGCTACACAGTAAGTTCAAGGTCAGCCTGGATTATACAGCAAGACCCTGTCTCAACAAAAATAAACAACAACCACCAAAAAAAGAAATTAGGTTCATGGACACCCTCAAAGGAAGGTCTGGTAGCCAAATTCAGGCTTCTCCCTTTTGCCTACTGGCATGTCCCTGGGGGACCCCGTGTAGGCAGGCAGCATGGATAGTGTTCACATGCACACTTGGGGCCAGGATCCTTGCACCTCTCTGTTTGAATCACCAGTTCTCCCTTCACAGGGGTCCCCATGAGGGTGAAGGGAGGGGTGACACCTGGAGGACCACACTGAGCTCTCCCTGGCAGCCTGGGGGTGAGGGCTGAACCCCAGGGCCAGTCTGCAGAGTCTGTACATATCTACACCTTAGGCTCAGGGCCAGGGGAGGAGGGACGTTGTTTGGCCATATGCAGACACAGAGTCCGCTGGCTCTGGGAACCCGCCCTGGCCCCTGAGCAGCCCAGCTCTCTAGGCTTTGACAGGCAGAGGCAGCCCAAAGTGCAGGGCCGCCTGGGTCAGCCTGGGTCTGGGGGGATGTGGGGGCCTTGGGGACCAGCTCAGAGCTGTGGATTCTGCTCTCTAAAGGGACCTCGAGCCACTGTGGCTTGCAGGGTATGTGGCTCAATGTGACATGCACCTGCTGGGCTGAGGAACAGGGACACAGTTCCCACTGACCAGGTACTGAGGCTGGGGTGGGGGACACCCATAGGGTCCATGCAGGCCGCTGCCCAACTGTGGCTCTGGTCCATTTGGCAGAGGTTTTGGTCCCTCTTTCCTTCCCCTTCTGTTCCCTTCCCCTCCCCTCTTTTCTCTTCTCCTTCTTCTTCCCAGTAAAAATGCCCAAGTGCAGGGATTTTTACACTCAGCCATCTCTCCAGCCTTCTTTATTTTTCATTTTGAGATGGGGTCTCACTAAGTCACTTAAATTGCCCAGTCTGGGCTTGAGTGTGGAACTCTCTTGCCTCAGCCTTCCAGAGTTCTGGGATTATAGGCACGTGCCACCACCCCAGCTCTAGGTGGTGGACATTTATTGGAGGGAAGCATGGAAAGCGAGTACCCTTGGGCTCTGTCTTGGGAAACCCAGTGTGGTCAGGGACAGAGGAGTCAAAAAGATAGCCATTTGTAACGATTAGCTCTGTGACACAGGGTACGAGGGACTTAGGAACCCACAGGAAGTGCCTGGCCAGGCTGGGCACCTTTCAGAGTAGAGGGGAAACTGAGGGACTTATAGGTGGCCAAGAAGGAGAGGCTGGGTTCTGAGCATGCTCAGTGGTGTCTCTGTCCACAGCAGCTGTGCAGTTTGTAGGTGCCCAGTGTGGTGGCTTCTGTCCCCACACTGGGGACACACAAGGGGCTGATACAGGGATGGGACAATACAAAGTCTCCCCCTTGCTGTGCTTCTCTCTGGCAGGGGACAGGGACACTGTGTCCACACAGTGATGCCCATGCCACATGCCAGGTGCTGAAGAGCTGTGAAGCCGGGCCAGGGACGGAGGGCTATGACTGTGTTAGCTCCAGGGCAGAGACAGCCTCGGGAAGGGCGTGACATTCAGGCAGACAGGATCAGGTGGGGGCCAGGGAAGACGCCTGATGAGTGGGACAGGCAGTGCACAGGCCTGAGGTCAGCATGCCTCACCTGTCTGGGGACCTGAGTGACAGCCCCAGAAAGGGCTGGGGTGGTGAGTGAGTGGGGGCAGGGACATAGTACCTGGCCTGGGGGACCATGGTGGGTACTTGGACCTTCACCTGGAGTCAGGTGGGGGCCCTGGAGGCTCTGGGCTGAGCAGGGTGCAACGTGGAAGGCTGGGTGCTGAGGTCCCCTGTCTTGGGCTGTAGTTGGTGAGCTTAGTTGCTGGCCTGGGACCACAGCACGGGGCTATGGGGGGCCACAGGCCCAGGATTCCATCCAACCCAGGGTCAGGATGGAGCCTCCATCCGGCACCGCTGTGGCCTGTAAGGGACCCCAGGACCATTGTGCTGAGGGGCACTTGCAATATCTGCCTGGCACCTGGGGCCCAGGGTGACCAGGAGGGGGGAGAGGGCACGGGGCTCTGGGACAGAGGACAGGGATGAGTGGAGGCCATGCTCTGTGTCCCTGTGGTGTCTTGGGTAGGGGGGTCTCTGTTGCTGACTGAAGCAGAACTCAGAGGCCTCCAGGGAGCAGCTTGTCCCCTCTGTAGCATGACTCTGGAGTCTCAGGTGAACGGCAGCTCTGGGCCTCAGTGTGTGTTCAGGGCCCGTTTACATGCAGTTTAATCTTTAAGGGACTATGCAGGCCCTTCCTCCACTTGCAAGGCTGAGGCAGGAGGGTGGCTGCAAGGGACCTTGCCTCTCTCATTAGACCTTTTTTACCTCCACCGCTTCCAAATACCCCTGCAGTTCCTTTTCCTGTGGAGTGTGTGCGGGGTGTTGTGTGTCTCTGGGACAGACACCATTCACGTCTCCAGGAAGGATACCTGAGGGTCCCTGATCATTCTCCCTGACCCCACTGTCCCTGCGGCCATCCCCATGCTGTGGCTCTGAAGGAGGACCTCAAGCTGTGGCTTCTGGGCTGGCTGGGGAGGAACAGGTCGTGGTTCGGCCCAAGCCCTGCAGTCGCCTAGGGTAAAGCCTGACCTTGGGGCTCCGGGAGGCCATGCCTGTGCAGGCCCTCACTCAGCATGCAGGCTCAGGGTCTGGTCACACATGACACTGCCTGGCGGCCCCTTCTGTTGCCCCATCCTTGGGCCTCCTGCGATCCAACCCGAGGTGCTAATGAGGGTAGCCCAGGAAGGTAGAGGGTGCTGTCACCCACAGTGAGCCAGGGAGGATGGGAGGGGCTGACTGGCAGGGTGACCTCCTGCTGGGCCTGGGTCTGAGGGCTGACACCGGCTCAGCCTCCCTTTTCTTCTTCACGACCCACTTCCTGCTACCCAGGTTGCACCTGCGACCACCGCGGGGCGGAGCTACAAACCATGTTGCAGGCAGCTTCCCGCCACAGCTTCCTGTCCCATAGCCTGCCTGCTTGCCAGTCCCAGGTCCCGGGACATCTCTGGTCCTGCCTGGCCCCATGCCCCCTGCTGGAAGTGGTGGGAAGGATGATGGATGGGTGGGCGCCACCCACAGGGCGCTGTGGACGGAAGTGTGGACGGGAACTGCCAGACAGGCAGACAAGAGCCAGCTGGGGCCAAGGGCTGTGGAGCTGGGCACGAGGGAACCACAGAAGGTTCTGGAGTGTGGACACCCGTGGGGAAGACTTTCTCTGAACGGCTTGTGGGCCCCAGAGCTCAGCTTGAGTGGAAACTGAATGTGGGTTCAGCCAACCACAGGTGCCTCCAGAGTTAGATCTGGATCTCGGGTGTATTAATAGAAACTGTTGGTGGAGATCAAAGGAGGTAATGCCAGCACAGCCGACCTCAGGCAAGAGATCTCGGCTGGCGGGCAGCTGGGTGTGGGGCTGGGGTAGCTACAGACAGGGTGACCCCGGGGGGGTGGGGGGCGGGCTGGGGCGGGAGGACAGAGACAGCGCAGGGAGAATCAGTGGGAGGAAGCGCTGGGCCGATTGCCCAGGACCAGAGAGGTCAGGGAGGCTGAACCAGAGGGTGCAGTTGCTGTGTCCCCTCGCTGGAGACCTGGTGTTGAGGTGGTGATTTAGGTACAGGGCAGCAGCTGGGGTGCAGTGTAGGGTGCACTGAGAGCTGGGGTTGGAGTCGAGGCAGTGGGACACCTGTAGACGGCCCTCTGGAACTTGTCCTACATCAGTAATTATTGTTTCATTGGAGAGAGGTGTGTCTGCCCAGACCCTCCCTGCTCAGTTAAAAACAGTACAATTTCTCTGCAATAAAATTTATATACCTTCTCAGTGAAAAATTCTGAGACTCAACAAGTGATTACAGCCGAGAAAACACCACCTCCACCACCAGGTGGATTCTATGAGTGATCTTGCAGGCCTGTAACCCCAGCACTGGGGAGGCTGAGGCAGGAGGGTGGCCAGTTTGAGACCCAGCCTGGCTACACAGCAAGTTCAAGGTCACTGTGGATTAGCAAGACCCCGTCTCAAAAACCAAAAACCAAGATGCCGGCTAGGCCCAGCCTCTCCTGCGTTTTGTACCCTGTGTAGCCCCACTTACCCGGAGACCCCTGGTTTGATCTCCATACCCTGGGCTTTGAAGGGGGCCAGAGCCTGGCGTCTTACACAGTGGAATGCTTTGGGACATAGACACCTTCATTCCTCCTGTTCTATTGTGGAGTACTGTTCTGCCCTCCTCATCTACTGAAAAATATTTCTACTGTTCCCTGTTACAGAAGTCATGATTGGGAATGTTCTCTGTGTTCCTTGTTTCTAATCTTTATTTTATTTTATTTTTTTGGCAGAGTCAGGGATTGAACTCAGGCCCTTGTGCTTGCAGGCAAATGCTTATTCCGCTGAGCCATCTCCCCGGCCCCCATGTTCCTTGTTTCTATATGCATTTGTCATTTCTCTAGGGTGGACACCTAGGAGCCCTTGCGACTCATTTTAAACATTCTTATGGCATGGAGTCCTTACTGCTTTTGAGACAGGGTCTCGGTATGTAGCTCAGGATGGCCTTGAACTCCTGGTGATCTCCTGCCTCAGCTTCCTGAGTGTTGAGATTACAGGTGTGCACCACTGCGCCTGGCTAAAAATGACTCTTAGAACACACTTCTCTACGTGGGAACATGAATGCAGTCCCTGATGACCCCTTGGGGCACCTGCCTGCACCCAGATGCCCCTCCAGCCTGGCCCTCCCCATCACAGGGTCAGAAGCCACCTGGTCAGAGCAGCATTAGAGCCACCTGGCCCCTCCCCAGTGTCCTCCTGGCCCCACTCCAGTGTCCTCCCCTCTCTCCAATGCCATCTCAGCTTGTCCCCAACACCCAGGCAGGAGGAAGCCGTGTTTCTCAACCCACAAATGCTTCCTCCCCGCCTCCCCATTTGTATAATTTAAGGCACACCAGAATGCTTGCCGTCGCAGGGGAGAGAGAACCCATCACCCCCAGGGGACCATGGTATTATCAATATTATCTGAAAGACTGCAGACACCCGAAGAGTGCACTGTGCCTCTCCCCCTGTGGCCCCGGGGTGCTGCAGCCCCCATTTTGGTTCATTTATCATGTGATGTTCAACCCTATTCCACTGATCCCCATCTGTGAATGCACCCACCGGCTACAGCGAAGTCGCCGTCCTGGCCCAAGATGGTGGTTTTCAGTCATTTGCAGACAGAGATGTGAAATCCTTAAGGTGACCCATTCACACATGTCCCCCCGATGCCCGGCCAGGTGTCCCTTTGCACATTGTAGAGCAGTGCCTTCTCATAGCCTATTTGATGCCTTTGTTAGCTTTGCAAATTTCTGCTGTTCGTTAGTGATTTCATGATTTAAAGTGGCTCTGAGCACCTTGCAGAAGTGCCGTCGGGTGATTCTCTGTATAGGAAGGAGAGGACTCATGCCACAGGAGCTACAGTGCCGCGGGCTGCAGTCTGCGCCAAGAGTCTGTGTTCACAGACGGCTCTCTAGCGTGGCTCGGGCCCTGTTTGTGTAACGTAAGCGTCTACCACTGAGCTGCAGCTCTGGCCTGACTGTGTATACAGCAGTCCTTCGCTACTTTTGCAGGCTCACTGTTTTTCAGGTTTTCAAAAAAATATTAATCTAAATTTATCACAGCTATTTTGCTATATTGCAGGATTTTACAGGTCCATACAGTATATATATGTTGTTAAAATTATGTAGAGCCGACCAGATAGCTCAGTGGATTAAAGCGCCTGCTCAGGCAGATGTGGGGACTGGGGCTCCATCCCCCGTGAGTTGTGCCGACTTTGCCTTCGGGGCTCAAGATTGTGACTGGGCGTGGTGGCATGTTCCTGCAATCCCAGCATTTGGGAGGCTGAAAACAGGAGGATCACTGGGTCCAATCTGTGTAGTGAGACCCTGTAGACCCTGTACTAAATACAGAAAATTAAATTAAATTATTTAGGATTATGAGCTTAGAAAATGGTTAACATTAGAAGTGTTTTTAAAAGTGTGGGAAAGGTTTATAAGAGTGTGGGAAGGATTTATAAAGCCTTAAAATATATGTAAATACTAAAATTATTGCGGGTTTGTCTGGATCATAACCTCTGCGATAAGTGAGGGACCACTGTATTAAATAAAGCTCCTTGAGCTGGGTGTGCTGGCCACGTGCCTGTTATCCCTGCTACTTGGGACGCCCAGGCAGGAGGACTGTGAGTTTGAGGTCAGCCTGAGACAACATAGCGAAACCCTGTCTCAAAAAAAGAAAAAGAAAAAAAAAAGTGTTGAAATAGAAACAAAAAATATGGTTATGCACTCAGTACTTCATGAAAATACTGTGACCAGAATTTCACAGGAACGTAAATCTGTGTCCCCTATAGGAACAGTGATTTAGCATTTGCTAATTTAGCATGTGCAGTTTTGTTTTTTTTTTTAAATTTCATTTATGTATTTGGTACAGGGTCTCACTACGCAGCTTGGACTTGTAGTGATCCTCCTGTTTGCAGCCTCCCCAGCGCTGGGATTCCAGGCGTGCACCACCATGCCCTGACTAGGTGGGGGGCTCAGCGTGCCTCGGGAGAGGCGGGCGTGGCATGCTGGACGGGAGATCAAACCCTGGTGCCTGTGCTTGCCAAAGCAGGCAGTTAGTCCGCTGAACTATCTCACCTGTCCCAATTATTATTATTATTATTATTATTATTAATTTTTAATACAAGTATGAAGAACAAGAATAAGCTGCATCTGGTGCTTACCTGCCTACCCATCAAGCAGTGTCTTCTGGGATGGTTTTCAAAGTAAAGGAAGATGGCCAGCACCCAGCGCACCTAGCCACTCTCCATGCTGGTCGTTAACCAGGGCTTCACATTTTAGGGTTCTTTTGATTGGGGGGCAGCGCACACAAAGAGGACAGGCCTTAGTGACCTCTCTCTGAGTTTTGATAACTGCAGGCCCCTGTGGGAGCCAGTTCTATTCAGATAGAGGGCATCACCGTCGTCCCACAAAGCCTAGGCTTGGTGATGTGAACGACCTGCCTGATGGCGCTATCTGCGCGTCCATCTGTCCTCCAGGCTGAGGGGAGGTTGGTGGAGGGTCGGGAAGGAAGCGCAAGCTGCCCCCTCTGCTCCAGGCCTTCGCTCCCTCGCTGTGAGAGTCTGCCTCTGCCTCCTCAGACTGCGCTTGGCTCAGATGCTTCCTTTTGAGAGCAGGTCGCCGTCCTAGCTCGGGGGCCTCTTCCTTCCCTTAACACCTCTCCATCTCCTTTGGAATCCTGACCCTGGCGAGCGATAACTAGGGTGTCCCTGTCTTTGTTTCCTGTGTCCCTTGCCCTGAGTTTCTTGCGCAGGGCCATTGTCTGCCTTCCGCGTCCCAGCCCTCAGCTTGAGGCGGGCCACATCGCCGGGCTCCGGCGTCGCTGTGGCGGGCACGCACAGCCCCGGTGCGTGGGGCAGCGGGGGTCCCCGAGCGTGCCCGGCGGCCTGCCCCGCCCGATGCCGCCTCTGTTCTGCCCACAGGCACGCGCCATGCCGGACCCCGCGGGGCACCTGCCCTTCTACTACGGCAGCATCTCGCGCGCCGAGGCCGAGGAGCACTTGAAGCTGGCGGGCATGGCCGACGGGCTCTTCCTGCTGCGCCAGTGCCTGCGCTCGCTGGGCGGCTACGTGCTGTCCCTGGTGCACGACGTGCGCTTCCACCACTTCCCGGTCGAGCGCCAGCTCAACGGCACCTACGCCATCGCGGGCGGCCGCGCGCACTGCGGCCCCGCCGAGCTCTGCGAGTTCTACTCGCGCGACGCCGACGGGCTGCCCTGTGCCCTGCGCCGCCCGTGCAACCGGCCGGCCGGGCTCGAGCCGCAGCCCGGCGTCTTCGACAGCCTGCGCGACGCCATGGTGCGCGACTACGTGCGCCAGACCTGGAAGCTGGAGGTGAGCGCGGCGACACCCCAGGGGGCCGAGGCTGGGGCCCGGTGAGGGCCAGGAACGGAGCCCCCGGGCCGCCCCTGGCCACCCCTCCAGCGCCCCTCGGCCTCCTCCCCAGGGCGAAGCCCTGGAGCAGGCCATCCTGAGCCAGGCGCCGCAGGTGGAGAAGCTCATCGCCACCACCGCGCACGAGCGGATGCCCTGGTTCCACAGCAGCCTCACGCGAGAAGAAGCCGAGCGCAAGCTCTACTCGGGTGCGCAGACCGACGGCAAGTTCCTGTACGTGGCCGGGAGCGGGGTGGTGGTGTGCGGGCCGTAGTGCCCATGTGCACACGTGCACGGGGCCGGGCAGTGCTGGTGTGCTAAGGCGATCTCCATGACCCCCACCCTTTTCTTTCTTTTTCCTTTGGAGACAAAGTCTAAGTTGCTGAGTTGCCTGGTCTGGGCAAGAACTTTTGATCTTCCTGCCTCAGCCTCCCAGAGTGCTGGCATTACAGGAGAGCACCGCCAGGAACATCTATAAAGGACTGTAGCAATGAGTGTGAGGGAAGCCAGGGCTGAATCCCCTGCAGCGGGGGTGGGGTGGGCTGGGGGAGGAAGTGTCCACCTTCTATCACCTACTGGCTGTGGGCTTCCTGTGGCCGAACTTCTGCCGGCTCGGTTTCCTCTCTGTGTGACCAGTGTTTACAGAACACTTACCAGGTGTTGTGACCTGGCTTCGAACCTGAAACTAGTGCCTGTCTTTGTGGGGCAGATAGAAGACAAAGACTAGCTAGTGGGGCTGGTGAGATGGCTCAGTGGTCTAAAGCACCTACTTAGAACAAGCTTAGCAAAGCACAGGGACCGCGGTTCAATCCCCCAGCACCACATGCCAGCCTGCCCCGCCCCCTGGTGTGCTGAGCTGGCCACACACACACACACACACACACACACATACACACACAAATAAATAAATAAAAAAATAAAAATAAAAAAAAGACTAGCTAGTACCATCCCAATCGTACCAGGGGGTGCTGTGTGCTGTGTGTGTGTGTGGGGGGGGGGGGGGTCACAGTGTCAGGCCAGGTGGCTGGGGACGCCTTCCCCAGAGAGGAACTAGACAGGGCCCCAGGGCTGCATTCGGACTTGGTAGTCTTGAGCTTGTGCCTCCACGGTGTGCTGTTCCCAGCACTGCAAAGCTGAAGACGGGAAGGACCTTGCACTTGCCTTGGAGGAGGGCACTACCCAAAGGCCAGGAGGCAGGCATTTATTTGGAAAGTTCGAGAAATAAGGAGAGAGGCTTTGTGTTACTTTTCTCCTCTTGCTGAGACAAAATACGCGACACCCAGTGATAAAGAAGGAAGGGTTTATTAAGCTCCTTTCAGTCCCTAATCAGCTGCCTCCAAGGCTGGGTGGTGTGGAACAGGAGAAGGATTCGAGTCAGCAGAAGACAGCAAAAGCAGCGAGAGCAAAAGTGGAGGAGGGGGCAAGCCTTTCCCTGCCTTAATGGTGAGCCGGCGTCACACCTTCCCCCTGCTCTCCTCTTGCACAAGCACAGGATGTTTAGGGAGTAAGGACCCTGGCCCCCTGCTGAGTCACTTAGTTACTCTTAGAACTTCTCAAGTTGACACAACATATCAATCCTTACAGGCATTTATTTGGAAAGTTGTAGAAATAAGGAGAGGTCAGGGTGGGGGAGGTGAGAGAGTCCCCAGAGAGGGGACTGCGGTTTGGTTTTGTCACAGGTGAGGTTAGAGTCGTTCAGAAATGGCCGCCTGGTTCTTCTCCCTGCGTTGTCCCTTCCCCACAGTCACCTGGTTTGGGCAGTGTGACTTGCTTGGGTCTGTCTGCCTGTCTTACCCCAAGGACCAGCCTCCGGGCTCAGGCAACAGTGCACGTCCAGTGTGTGTGCAAAGTACTATGAAGATTGTGCTGGTTGCACGTGGCTGATGGCATGTCTGTGTCCCGGAAGTGCTGAGGCTGAGTGGCTGATTGTGACTTGTTTGGGTCAAGGCATCTCCAAAGTGTTTCTGAACACTGCCAGGGTGGCTGAAAGCCTGTGGGGTTGCTGCTGTCTGGTTTGGATGCAGCTCTTCTGTGTACAGATGTTACCCTGAGGTCAGCTGAGGTCATTTGGTCCCTGGGTTTCCCTAAGAGGTCCGAGGGGATCGATTCCCAGGGCCTCGCTGCCTGGGTGCGCATTGTTCCGAGTCCTGGCTGAACGATTCCTGCTGGAGGCACTGAGGCCCTGAGCCCCACCCACGCGAGGCCTGGAAGTCTCCCAGAAGAGCAGCCCTCCCTGGACTCTGCTGTCCGTTTTTGCTGTGTAACTGCCCTGGGACTTGCTCACTGGCTCAGGATGGCACAGTCCGTCGTATCTCATGCTTTTGTGAGCTGAGTGATCAATTTAGTTTGACTGAGCAGGGCGGGGACTGGACAGTTTGGGATGGCTGAGCTCCAGTGTTACCTGGGAGGTGCAGTGAGCGGGCTGCTGAGCCATCACAGTGTGGCTGGCAGGCCGGCCTGGGGGCCCCCCTCACACAGCGAGGCCTAGGGTTCCCAAGAAGAGCCCGGGAAAGCAAGTTCTAGTGCGCTGTGGGGAAGGGCGTTGCTGGAGGGAGAGGCGTTTGCTGCCATTTGCACCAAGAGGCTCAGTTAGGCCTGGAGCATTCCAGGTATGGCACTGGGCTGGCTTTCTTTGCTTTTGCCCTTGTGGGTAGGGCGTCCAGCTGCTGATGGCGTTCTGGGGCATGGAATGGCTGCTCCAGATGTGGCCCTCCTTTGTCCAGATGCTGCACCCAGGGCGATGCTCACTATGATGTCCCTGAGCCGGGTGGCATGATGTCACATGCACACCCCACCTGCACCACAGAGCCCTTTGGGAATCCTGGTGATGCCCAGCTCTTCTGTGGTCCCTCATGTCTGCTTTCCCCTACTATAACGAATGGCAGCGATAAATAAATGTACAACAGGAAGTTGCCTTCTGGAGGTGCTGGTCCACCGTCCTTGGGGTCTGCGGTCTTCGGCTGGGCAGGGCTGCTCATTGTGGTGGAGATGAGCTGCTCACCTCGTGGGTGGGAGAAGAAACAGGAAGCGCTGCACCACCCAAAGGTGCTGCCAAGCCCCCGCCGCCCCCAGCTCCCCTTCCCAATGGCGTTACAGCTGGGGTGTGCTGCCCCCCGCACACAGCCTCTGGCGGGCAGCACATTTACCCAGAAGGCTTTGCAGACACAGCAAGATGGTGCCTGGTCCTGAGTCTCCTCCGTGGAGCCCTTTTCAGGTTCAGAACTTCTGCTTTAGTGCAAGTTTCTCAGTCTACCGTGAGGCTACGGGGCACCGAGAGGATAACAAGCTTGCTGGACGTGACATGTGTGTCAGTCCAGGTAGTCCTTCCCAGGGGGGTCAGAAGCGGGTCTGGATCCTGGCCCTCCCTCTTAGCAGCTGTGCAGTTTAGGAAAGAGATAGGGTCTCTCTGCTGAGTGTTCAGCGCAGGGGTAATAAGAGTGTCTGCCTCGTGTGAAGTGCTGAGAAAACTGAGTGACAAATATGTCGGAATTTAGAACCATGGTCTAATAAATACTAGCTGTTTCCTCTTATTCTTTCTCTTTCTCTTCTTTTCCTCCCTCATCATCATTATCATCACCCTTATCTATTTGTGGCACTGGGGATTGAACCCAGGGCCTTCACACTGAGCTATAGCCCCAGGTTTTTTTTTGTATTTTTAGTACAGGGCCTACAGGGTCTCACTATGTAGATTAGACTCATAGTGATCCCCCTTTGTTCAGCTTCCCAAGAGCTCGGATTACAGGCAGGCACCACCATCCCCCATCTGCCAGTTCTTTTTATTCTTTATTTTTCTGAGTGGGGTCTTGCTGAGCTACTTAGTAGCCCGCAGGGTTTGAGTTTGCAGTCCTCCTGCCTCAGCTTCCCTACTGGGATTCCACCTGAGCGCTGCCTGCCCCAGTTAGCATCTCCATATTATTTAAGAGCCCAGACTCATGCTAATTTCTTAGCCTCCACCTCTAGTTAATGGGCAGGTTCAAACACAAAGGCAGAACTGCGTCTGATAGTTCTTTTGTAAAGTAGAAATTGTGGCATTGAAGTGGTCACAAAACTGATGTCTCAGCCTGGGAATTTACCCACGAGTTGGTGGCTGCTGCTTCCAATGTGTCCCTTTCCGGAGAGAGTGTATAGCGAACATTCGCTGCATTACAGGCTACCCTAACACACAGCTCACGAGTAAGGGGCTTTAATAGCCGTGGGTTCTCTCTTGGCAGTCTGGACTGTTTAGCAGGTTGGTTCTTCTGCTGGCTCTGTGAGCTTGCTCATGTGGCTCCAGCCCGCTGGGAGGGTACTCGGGCTGGACAGTCCAGCACGGCTTCACTCATGAGTCTGCAGAGGGCAGGCCGGGGGCTGTTTCCCTGTGTGGGCCCTCTAACTAGCCGGCTCATACAGATCCATTTCCATAAGCGGGCACAGGCTTGCCAGGAAAACAGAGCTTAGCCAGGGCTCCATGGCAACCAAGCCTCTGTGTTGTGCTGCGCCAAAACCACTCACATGGTTGAACACTGACTTGACAGATAGTGAAATACAGACGCCATTATGGGCAGCGAGAGCTGCCTAGTTCAGTGGGGGCTTCTCCCTGCCTGTATGGTCCGTACATGTTTGATGGTGAGTGGTTCAGCATGGAGTTTCTGATGTCTGTTTAAAACTTAAGGTTATGGCTGAGGGTGGTGTGGTGATACACACCTCTAAACCCAGGGCGCTGGGAGGCTGAGGCAGGAGGGTCGCAAGTTGCCAACCTGGGCAGTTGAGCATTGTGAGGCCCTCTTGCTGCCCCCCACCCCCTGGGGTGTCTGTCTTTCCATGTGTCCCTGTAGTGGTTCAGGTCTGCCCAGGGGCTTTGTTGCATGTCCCTGCGCTGTTGTCAGGGTTGTTTGGGGGTGGGAGGGGCACTCACAGCTGCCTCTTTGCAGAGCTGAGTGGTGTAGGCGAAGGTACCTTGTTCCTTTGTCCTAAGGAAGGGCCTGCTAGCAAGATGGACTTCTCTCTTTTTTTTTAAATGTTTATTTATTTATTTGGTACAGGGTCTCACTATGCAGCTCAAATCCATAGTGATCCTCCTATCTCAGCCTCCCCAGGGCTGGGATTACAGTTGTATACCACTGTGCCCAGTTTCAGGGCAGGAACAGCATATAGTATTGGGGATCAAAATTGGGTCCTTGTACTTGCCGGCAGGCGCTTAGACCACCGAGCTATCTCCCCAGCCCGGACTTCCCTGTCTTATTCACTATGTCCCTGCCTGTGTGCTCGTAAATATCTATCCATGACCGAGCTGCACCAGTGGTGCCCACACCCTGGCTGAGTGACTCTGGGGTCCATGCCCTGGGGACAAGTGGGCAGCACAGTAGCAAGCTCACTGTCCCTCAGCATAGGCCCCGGCCAGAGCCTGCACCTTCTATATCTCTGAGGCCCTAGGACAGCTGACCACCTTCCCCTGGGAATCTGCACCACTCCCTGGAGCTCTTGAGCAGGTGCCAGAGACCCAGCCACCCTGCTTGGTGGGCGACCTTGGTGGTTTCGTCTGGTTGTCACTTGGCCTGGGTGTGTGTGCAGGGGTGTGCGTGTGCATGCGTGAATGTGCGTGAGGGCAGCGGGTGGACAGACCTTCCTGCATGGTCTGTGAGGCCAGCAGTTCCCATCACAGATGCAGAAGGTTTGAGGAGTTATTTGATGTATGTCCAGCAGAGGGCAGTGGAGGGCTGCATCTCCCCTAACCAGTCTGTACTGTGCAGAGGTGACTTGCCGTGACTTGCATAAGGGGACCCAGAAAGAAGTCACAGTTGGGGTCCCCAGGTGGGCCAATGTGGAAGTGGTTTTCTGTGCCCAGGAAGATGATTGAGTCTGTCTGCTGAAGACCAGAGTCCCCTGTGCTTGCTGGAGATGGCCTCGCGCATGGCGAGCTGTCCCCTGTGGGTGACTGCGTGTCCCCCAGTGGATGCCAAGTGTCTGGCCATGGGCAGCCATGTGTTCAGCCACGGGGGACCAGGTGGACCCCTGGAGCCTATGGCTGAGCAGGTGGTGTGGGTAGCTACGTGACCAGCGTGGGCAGTCAGTGTTTCCTCAAGGGCCACGTGTCTGCCTATGGACAGTGGCCATTGCCCCCTCTACTCCCCAATGGCCTGTCACCAGGAAATGACATCACCAGGAGTGGCAGTTGGGTGACATCTGACCTGGGCTTCTCTGGTCCCCCTGGAGTTCATAAAGTGTGCATCTGGGGACACTGAGGGGTGGAAGGACCTCAGGTGGCTGTAGAGGTGACGGCCTCTTCACCCTGCAGGCTGAGGCCCCGGAAAGAGCAGGGCACCTATGCGCTGTCCCTGATCTATGGGAAGACCGTGTATCACTACCTCATTAGCCAGGACAAGGCGGGCAAGTACTGCATCCCCGAGGGCACCAAGTTCGACACCCTGTGGCAGGTAGAGCCATTCACCGTTCTGGGGGATGTGGGCACAGGTACCTGGGCCCCTGCCTGATGCCCGCTCCCTGCAGCTGGTGGAATACCTGAAGCTGAAGGCTGATGGACTCATCTACTGCCTGAAGGAGGTCTGCCCCAATACCAGCGCGGAGGGTGAGCACGGCGTCATGCCTGGGGGTGGGGGGAGGGTCCAGGGACCGCAGCCCTCACTGTCCCCTCTGCTTCCTCAGAGACCATTGCTCCCACACTTCCTGCCCATCCATCCACGTTCACCCATGTGAGTCAGGGCTTCTCAATGTGGGGGTTGGGGCTGGGCTGACCCTGGAGAGGAAGGGGGTCCCCTGCATGTCACTAGGAGTCCTTGCTGGCCCTACTCACTGTTTTGATCCTGTGATCTTTAGGCCCAGAGACGGGTGGACACTCTCAACTCTGATGGATACACCCCAGAACCAGGTGAGCAAGTCAGATAAAAGTGGGGGGCCTTATGCTTAGCTGGGCGTGGGTCCCCAGCCCTGTGGAGCTCAGTGGGAGGATGAGGCCAGCCTGCAGGGGCTGCGCAGCTGACCCTGTGTACATGTGTGCTCCTGCCGTCCTGCCTGCACTTGTGCACTGGCTTGTGCTGCTGTGGCCGGACACCTGGGAGCTACACACCTGCACATACTGGCCGTACCTGGCCACACCCGCTGTGAGCACTCTTGTGAGATGCTCCTTCCCACCCCTGCCCCGGTGTTCACACTGCCTGTGTGCCCAGCGCGCCTGGCACCTGCAGACGAGCCACGGCCGATGCCCATGGACACAAGTGTGTACGAGAGCCCCTACAGTGACCCCGAAGAGCTCAAGGACAAGAAGCTCTTCCTGAAGCGTGAGAACCTGCTTGTGGCTGACATTGAACTTGGCTGCGGCAATTTCGGCTCAGTGCGCCAGGGCGTCTACCGCATGCGCAAGTAGGACCACCTGGGTGGGGCAGGCTGTGCCAGAGGGGGCCCTGGGAAGCTGGGAACACAGGAGAGGGGGTGAGAAGATGCAGGCCTGTGCTGGGGTGCTTGGGTGGCTGAGCAGCTACGGCAGAGGCCTGGCCAGCCCAGTGCGAAGACAGGCAGGGGGCGTCGGCTGGGCTCTCTGGGGCCTGGGCACGGGAAGCCGTCCTCAGTGGGGGCCCAGGCCTTGGCTCACACCCACCTCTGGGTAGGAAGCAGATCGATGTGGCCATCAAGGTGCTGAAGCAGAGCACGGAGAAGGCGGACAAGGATGAGATGATGCGGGAGGCGCAGATCATGCACCAGCTGGACAACCCCTACATCGTGCGGCTGATAGGCGTGTGCCAGGCCGAGGCGCTTATGCTGGTCATGGAGATGGCAGGTGGCGGGCCGCTGCACAAGTTCCTGGTTGGAAAGAAGTGAGGCCTGGGGCAGGGGGTGGGGCTTGCTCAAAACCCCCAGCACCTTGGCTCTGACCCTGCACCCCTGCTGGAGTGCAGCTGCCACCCTCCTGTGTCCCTGAGGGCCCCTTGGGGTGTCACAAGGTTCAGCCCAGCGGCTCCTGTGCATTTACACCCATAAAATGCTTCCAGCACATCTGGCCCAGCTGGAAGAGCTTCGTAGCGGGGAGCCCCACCACCCTGCCTGAATTCTCCAGGCCAAGTTCACGCCCATGGGAAGTTGCTCACTGTTGCCTCTGTGACCTAACACGGGGGCAGCGAACAGCAGCCCCGCTTGCTTTTGTATCCATGGTTTTATATTTTTGAAGGGTTCAACATGAAACAAAACCACCAGAGTATGTGACAGAGGGCATGGGCTGGCAGAAGCTACGGCGTGTGCTCCCTGGCCCAGGGCAGAAATATGTGCCGTTCCATCCGTGTTTGTGTGTGCCCTGCTTGCACACTCTGCAGGCTGCTGCTGGGGATGGTACATGCTCCTGGGCACGCACGCCTTCGCTGCAAGTGCCTGGCCCTGCTTCCAACCCTGGACGGCCTCGCCATGCTTGGCAGGCCCCGGGAGCAGGGCTGTCTATCCCCCTGACCCGTCTCCTCCCCAGGGAGGAGATCCCCGTGAGCAACGTGGCCGAGCTCCTGCACCAGGTGTCCATGGGCATGAAGTACCTGGAGGAAAAGAACTTCGTGCACCGCGACCTGGCAGCCAGAAACGTCCTGCTGGTCAACCGGCACTATGCCAAGATCAGCGACTTTGGCCTCTCCAAGGCCTTGGGTGCTGATGACAGCTACTACACAGTGAGCCCCCTGCCTGTGGTTCTGGGGTGGGGTGGGGTGGGCAGAGCGTCCTGAGTCCCCTCGTCCTAGCCACATCTCCCCGGCCCCAGGCCCGCTCCGCAGGGAAGTGGCCCCTCAAGTGGTACGCACCCGAGTGCATCAACTTCCGCAAGTTCTCCAGCCGCAGCGACGTGTGGAGCTACGGGGTCACCATGTGGGAGGCCTTCTCCTATGGCCAGAAGCCTTACAAGGCAGGCAGGCGGGGACAATCTGGGACAGGTGAGCGGGGTGGGGGAACAGGAGGTGCTGTCACTCACACTGCCTGGTCCTGGTCAGTAGAAGATGAAGGGCCCTGAGGTGCTGGAGTTCATCAAGCAGGGCAAGCGGATGGAGTGCCCGGCCGAGTGCCCACCCGAGATGTATGCGCTCATGAGCGACTGCTGGATCTACAAGTGAGTGCTGGGGCGGGGAGCCTGCCGGGTCCAGGCCTGGGCCTGGCACCCGGCCATTAGCGTCGCTGCGGCTTTCGCGTGTCAGCCCATGCAGAGGTCTGTGCCCAGTCCACGGCCTCACTGACGCTCGGCCTACCACCCCGCCTGCCACCACTCAACATGTGGAGCCCACAGGCCTCACCCAGCACGAGACCTCTTTCTTGGGCATGCAAGGTTCTCAGTCCCTAATCCCTCGGCCCCTCCAGCCAGGCGCTCCGCACCTGGGTACCCAGCTAGGCCAGCATCGAATGCGCAGGCCTCACATATCCAACCCCACCCAACTGCTCGACCCCCGGTACCCTCATCCCAGCAGCAGCGGTCCCTCCCTCACAGATGGTGTCACCCTCCACTTGCCCCTTGGCTCCGTGGTTGCTGCTCCAACCTCTGAGGGCTCCGTTCTCCCAGGACCCTGTCCGTCAGCAACACCACGATTCCAGGGCGCACACCCCAACACCTGCATTACCTAGCAGTCTCCCCGCCCAGTGGCCCATTCACTTCTGGGGCACCCCATAGGTCCACCACAGCCAAGCCCCATGCAAAGCCCCCTGCAGGCTGAAGCTGGGGGCTGGGTGTGGTCAGTGTCGGGTCTGCACCCCACAGGTGGGAGGACCGCCCTGACTTCCAGACCGTGGAGCAGCGCATGCGCACCTATTACTACAGCCTGGCGAGCAGAGCTGAGGGGTCCCCGAAGGGCTCACAGGGGCCGGAGGCTGCATGCGTCTGACCTCTGGCCCCGTGGAGCCTGGGACCCCAGCCTGACCTTGGTCCTCTAGGCCTGGGTCTGCCTCAGGACTGTGGCTGTAGGGCCCAAGGGTAAGGCTGGGGTCCAAGGCCTTCCGGGCTTCAGTCGCTAGAATAAACTCAGCTTCTCTTTTGCCTGGGCTCCTCGTCTTTCTGGGAGGAGGCCAACCCGGATGCCCCTGGGGTGGGCACTGGAAGGGGTGGGTGGGAAGTGCCAGGTGCTCCAGAGCAGCTTCTCCCCTTCTCTACATGGAGAGCATCTTCAGGAAGAACAGGGAAACACCAGGTGTGTGTGTGGGGGGGGCAAAGGGCTGTGTGCACTGCCTCAGTTTCCCTGCCTGTTCAACTGCTCCCACTTTCCCCTTGGGCATGCCTCAGGCACAGCTGTGGTCGCTGTCACTTGCTCCAAGGGTCAGCTCAGCCCTGCACACAACAGTCCCCGTCTTGCTGCCTCAGTTTCCCCACGTGGGAAATTGGATTGTTGGAACACAGGACACCGAAGAGGACTGAAAGGCGGCCAGGACCCTGCACTGCTTTTCTGAGCTGCCCTCTCCCAAGGGGGACAGGCTCCACCCCAGTGCTTCACCAGTCCTTGTTCTCATTGGCCCGAGCCTGTCTGGGACAGCATGTGACCCACAGCAGCCAATGAGAGGCGAGCCTTGGTCAGCTCCTTCGTATTTGTGATGTGGAGCTGTTTTGTGGGACCACAGGGAGTGGAGTGGGGGCCACAGAGTCCGAGGCACAGAGAGGGGTTCTGCACCTTGGGGACATGTGAACACGGTGTGACGCTAGGAGGCCAGCCCGGCGCAGGCCTCGCCATCTACTATTGGGTTTTAGTGATTTAAATGTCAATCAATTTAGCACATTTTGCTACTTTTCTTTCAATGACCCTTGTGTTCTCCGTGGAAGCCGACTAGGGCAGGGACACAGTGACTTATCCTGTGCGTGGGGTGTCTGGGATGCTCGCGGTGTTGGAGGGCCTGTGACCCCTGCCAGGCCTGGCTGCTGGGTCACAGACGACAAAGCACAGCTAATTGCAAAGATAAAGACATGGAACTCGGACTGCACCAAGTCTGTCACTGTGTGCGACCTCTTGGCAGTTTTGCGTGATTAAAATGTAATATACTAGTGCCTAAATGTTAAATGCAAACATTGTTTTTTTAATTATTTGCCTTAAGACTAATAAATGAAGGAAAGACACAGCAGCGGTGTGCTTCAGTGGCTTTCTGAATTCCTGTTTGCAGGTAGCTCGGTTTTATTAAAGTTCACTTATAACAGGATGATGATTTATGTTATTGCATAAACTATACCGGAGGGTAAATACAACTTCACTTCTTTTATGTTAATTATCATTCAATATTTCACCGGGAACCCAGGGGCTTCGCTGGGCTGCACAATGGACCAGGGAAACACGGTGCAGTTCCACCACACGGCCATGAGGTGGCGCTGCTGCAAAGCCCAGGCCAGCCGGCTGCTCACCGAATCTCCCGACTCTACAGTCTTTTTTTTTTTTTTTTCTTTCCGGAACCAGGGATCGAACTCAGGAAGCGCTTATTCCAACTGAGCCACCTCCCCGGCTGGGTCTTGGCCGCTGCTAAGCGTTCACGCCGCAGGCTTTTCTTTCACCCTAAGCAGCTCCAAGTACCCAGACTCCCATGCTATTTTTTGCTTCCTTTCCTGCCCCCTCTGCGGGAAGGCATCCTACCCTGCTTGGAAGGCAGCCTTGCTAACCACTATACCACCAACGCCTCCGCTCGATCCTGTTTGGCTGAAGTCCAAGCTCACACCCTGCGACAGACTTGGCCCAGTTTCCCTGGGGAGCGAGTTTTTTAACCCGTTGGTGCCTTGGTATCTGCAGGTGGGTTTCCTGGAAAAAAGTAAATCCAGGTCAAGGACTAGAAAATCTCAGTGGTAGCTGAGGGCGGGGAGGGTGTTTGAGCAGGAGCGTTCTGCGGTGAAGACAGACTCCCTTTCCTCTGCCCTGGAGGTGCAGCTGGGTGGCTCAGGTCCCAGGGGCTGGGCCAGCAGCTCTTCCTCCTCTCTTCCCCTCCCTGGGGACCTCTCCTCAGTGGCTCCTGGTTCCTGGTCCCTGGCAGACACTGGTTGGGGTGGGGTGAGGTCCGCCCTGGAGGAGAAGCCATGAGCTGCAGGCCAGGGTTGTCACCTTTAAAACACACCAGGGATAGGGTGTGTTGGTGCACACCAGCAATCAACCCACTCAGTAGGCTGAGGCAGAGGAGTGCGACGAGGCCAAGGGCAGCCTTTGTCTCAATAAACAAACAAACAATAAGCACCAATGACCTAGGGGCTGATGGGACCCACGTGTGTTCTCTGGGACTAGGTGACAGGAGAGCAGGTTTGTGCACAGGGATGGAGCTGGCTAGGCCCCAGGACATTCAGGAGGCTGGGTGTTCAGGGACCCCCCATGAAGCCCTTCATCCCACCTGCCCCACCCCTCCGCTCTCCTTTTTGATCGCAATAGCTTCCTTGTCTGTCCCTTTGTGTCCAGTGCACTCTGTGGTCTCAGGCTCTGTCTCTCTCTGTGTCCTGGTCCTGCCCTCATCTGTCTGTCTATCTGCCTGCAGTCCCACAGGTCCCCTCTGGGCAGAAGAGCTGCCTCACCCTGACGCTCTGTCCCCGGCTTTGGGGGTCTGCTCCCTTGACACTGGCTGCCCTGGGGGTAGGAGGACCCCAGGCTCCAACCTGAGTCTGGTGGTTCTGGCTGCAGCCTCTGCTCCTGCTGGCCCCTGCTCCATGTCCCCCACCCACAGGCCCTGGGCCCTGCCTACTTTTGTGGGTGTTACCTCTACCCTTCAGTGCTCCCATGGTACAGCTGCTGATGCCATCCTTGCCCGACTACCGCTTCTCCCCCTCACTGATGCGGAGACCCAGCCTTGGGCTCCTCTCTGAAGGCCCTGTCACTGTCACATTTGTACAAGCACTTGCCAGGACCTGGGGTGTCCTGTGTGGCTCTGAGAGCAGGGCTTTAGTGACAACAGGGCAGGAGGTCTCATTGCTGGGAGTGGTCCAGTGGGACAGGGCCATCAGGCTTGGCTGTTACAGAGCTCTGGGTGTGGCACATGAGGGTGACTACAGGGCTGGTACCATGACTTTGGAGAATCTGGCTGCTGGGACCCTGTTCAGGACAGCAACAGCTGGGCTGGGATGAGCTCAGCTGTCAGCTTTGTCGCTGTGACAAAATACTAGAGAACATCAACTTACAGAAGGTTACAGAGAGCAGCGGTGTCTGCGCTGGCGGAGGCCTACATGGTGGACTGCACTAGTGGAGCCATGGTGACAGGAAGCAGAGACTCTGGGACAAGAAGACCTTGCAGGACAAACTGGGTGACCTGTTTCTTCTCTAGGCTGCAGTCTTCACTGCCTGCCACAAGGCCACCACCTAGAGCCCAGTGGCAGGCTGATCCTTAATGAGGTGGCACCCGTGTGCCCAGTCAGCTCCACCGAGCCTCCAGAGTGTAGGCTTGGGGACCATTTGTATCCAAGGCTCAGTGCCTGCTGCAGGTGGCGCATGCTGCTCCAGGAGCTGGCGGCTGTGCGCAGCTTCGGGTGCAGCTGGAGGCCAGCCCGGCCTCTGCCTCCTGTTCAGCTTTGGCTCCTGGTCTGTGTGGCCAGCTCTGTTAGGTGCTCAGGGCTCGAGTGCTTGCTCGCACAGGAAGAGGCGTGGCCTCCTGTCCCTCTGGGTGCCTCTGGGGTGTCCTGCTTGGGTCACTTGGCACAAGAGGCTGGACGTTGTGTCTCAGGACATTCCCCTTGGGTGTCTCGTTTTTTTTTTCAGAGCTGGAGATGGAACCCAGGGCCTCATGGACAGCAGGAAGCCCTTGTCACTCAGCCGCACCCGAGCTCTCATCCCTGAAACTTTGAGGGCGGGCCCACAGGACCTGGGGCAGGCTTGAGGCTGTGAGGTGTGGGACTCCAGCTACAGGGACCCCCTTGGCACTGGAGGGCTGTGGGTACTGGCAGAGGGCGGGTTTTGAGCTGTGTGGGTGGGGAGCTCTAGGCAGAGTATAGTCATGTCGGGACCCAGAGCAGGGACAGTCTACTCAGGCACAGCAACAGACTGCAGGGCGTGGGACGGTGCAGGCCTGTGCTCAGAGCCAGGTGAAAAGCAACTCAAATACTGGGGAAAGTATCTGTGATACCTCAGGGAAGGCTTTGATGTCTACAACACAAAATAACTCAGAGAACATATAAGGAGCCCCTATAACTCAACAACAGAAAGACAGCCCGACTGAAAATTGTGCAAAGCGCTGGACTACATCCTTCACCAAAGAAGATTCATGAATGGCCTGGAAGTACACGAAAGAATGCTCATTAATGTGCATCTGTCTTTAAAGAGATGCAGATCAAAAACAAAAGGAAAGGCCATTTCACGGACCAGGGGGGCCGCCGCAAACACACATGACAAGTGTTGGTGAGATGCAGAGAAACGGACACTAGGGCGCCACCGGCACGAGCGCAAGGCGGGACAGCTCCTGTGGGGCGCAGTCCAGGGTCTCCTTGCAGAACTAAATGTTGAATTAATAATCCTGCTTCTAAGTATAAATCTAAAAATAATTAAAAACAAGGATTCAGATTTTCATGTATCAATGTTCAATGCAGAATCATTATTATTATTATTTATTTGTTTAGCACAGGGTCTACAGGGTCTCACCACACAGATTAGACTCGTGGTGATTCTCTTGTTTTCTTGTTTTTTTTTTTTTTTTTTTTTTTTTTTTTGTGGAACCAGGGATTGAACTCAGACCCTAGCGCTTATTCCACTGAGCCATCTCCCCGGCCCCTCTTTTCTTTCTTTTTTTTGTGTTTTCTCCTGTTTTCAGCCTCCTAAGTGCTGGGATTACAGGTGCATGTCACCACGCCTCGTCTCAATCACCATCTCAGCATGCCCTGGGGATGGGGCCAGCATGCACACTGGGGATTGAACCCCGGTCCCTGCATCTGCCTGAGCAGGGGCTTTAATCCACTGAGCTATCTGCTTGGCCCTAGAATTATTATTTTTTTATTTCATGGAAAAAAGATAAAATTTCATAATGAAGTACTAGGAGAATAACAATAGTGAATACATTGCATATTATTATCTTTTACGTAGTTACTCTGAGCACAAGAAATGGACATAACAGCTCTCCAGTCAATGTAAGTGTAAACCTTCCTTTTTATGAACTAAAAGACACTTAATAGTATAACTTGCATTTTTCTCTCTCCCCTTTTTTTTTCCCTTTCCCCCATACTAGTTTATTTTTTCCTTTTAAACAATTTCTTCCGATTTTACAATATCTGTTGTACATTTTAGATCTTATTCTTTCAGCTTCTCACACCAGTGAGACAATACAATGCTTACAGATGTGAGTCTGCCTGATTTCACTAGTGAGTATGGTTTTAGAGAAAATGTGCCGGGATAAGATGTGATTTCCTGTCCCAAGACTGCCTGTGGGACTGCATGCATTTACCTGTGAAAGTCTCAAGTATGTCATTGTTTATGGCTGGGTAGAGCTCTGTGCAGAAAAGTACCACATCTTTTAATCCATTCCTTGATTGATGGGCATTTGGGCTGTTTCCAGGATTTAGCTATTACAAAGTGAGAAGCTATAAACATGGCTGCGTAAATATCGCTCTCTTTAGGATGTTTTTAATTCTTCTGGGAAGATACTCAGAAGGAGAATAGCTGGGTCAAATGGGACCTCTAATCCTAGTTTTTTTAAAAAATGTATTTAGTACAGGGTCTACAGGGTTTCACTACACAGATCGAACTCAAAGTGATCCTCCTGCTTTCAGCCTCCCAGACGCTGGGATTACAAGCTCATGCCACCACACCGTCTCATTCGCCTTCTCAGCATGTCTCGGGGGCAGGGCCGGCACAATCCTATTTTTTTGAGGAGTCTCCAAATTGATTTTCACAGTGATGGTACCAGTCTACACTCCCACCAACAGTGGACAGGTTCTTTTTCTCTTTACAGCCCCATCAGCATTTGTCATTGGTTGATCTCTTAATGATAACTATTCTTTCTGAGGTGAGATGGAATCTCAGTGTTGTTTTAATTTGTATCTCTCAAATGACCAATGAAAATGTTGAACATTTTTTTTTAATATTTACATGCCATTTGTACTTCTTGATCTGAGAAGTATGTATGCATCTTAGATGCCCATTTTTGGATTTGAATTTGGGGGGTCTGATTTTTTTCAATTTTTTATATGTTCTAGATAGAAATCCTTTGCAGGATCATTGGCTGAAATTTTTTCCCATTCATTGGGCTGTCTTTTCACTCTGTTGGTGATTTCTTTAGATGTGCAAAAGCTTTCTAATAAGATGAGGTCCCAATTGACTCTTCGAGATACTTCTCTTGCGGTTTGCTTTCTGTTCATGAACTGTCCATCCCTATGCCCTCAAGACTTCTACTTACTTTCTCTTTTAGTAGGTTAAGTGTTTCTGTTTTAATATTTAGATCTTTGATCCATTTTTTATCTTAGTTTAGTTCATGGCGATAGACATGGGTTTGTTTAGTCTTCAGCATATAGAAAGCCAATTTTTCCAGCACCACTTGTTAAAGAGGCTATCTTTCTTCCAGTGAACATGTTTGGCGGCTTTGTCAAAGATAAGGTAGCTGGGTGTGTTTGGAATTGTGTCTTCATCTTCTAATCTGTTCTACTGAGCTTCAGGTCTGTTTTTTTTTTTTTTTTTTTTTTTTTGCCAGTACCATGCTGATTTCATCACAGTAGCTTTGCAGATAATTTCAAGTCAGACTTTGTGATGTATCCAATGCAGAGTTACTGACAAATAGCCCAGGGCTGGGAAAATCCAAGTCCTTCCACTGATGCATAGATAAAATATAGCATTGATGGGTTCTGGCCCTAGTATGCATTACTGAATTATTATGGTGATCATATAATACGGCTGAAGCCCTTAAAACACCAGCTTATCTTCCTGAGAACACCTCCCCCCTTCTTCTCCTACGCAGCTCAGGGTGCAGTTTCCTTTTACTGTTCCCACCACCTCAGGGAAGGCCCCAGTCAGCTCCTCAGGTGTATCTAAATATCCCCCTCAAACTATCTCTGGCCAAAGGCCATAAAAGCCTCAGCCTCTCTTTGTTCCAATCCAGAGAATTCCTCATCTTCCCGAATCCTCTCTGTGTCCTCCAAGGTAATAAAGCCCCTTTCTCTTTTTCCTTCTGCCTGTTTCTCTGCTGCGACACCATCGAAAGCCTAACAAACATAAACATAATGAAATATTATTTGATCATGAAAATGAATGAAACTATCACAAGCTACAGTAAGGATGGACTTTGAAAACATTAAGTGAAATAAACCAGGAACAAAGGACAAATATTATTTTATTAATTTACGTCAAATATCTGAACCAGGAAATTTTAGAGACAGAAAATTGAAGTTGACAGGATCTGAGGGAGCAGAGTGATAGGTTATGGTGTGAATACAGACTGCTAAATTATCATGGCCCTGATCTAACATGGCTGATTCCCCAAAACTACAGCTCATCTTCCCAATAACCACCTCCTCCTTCCCCACTCCAGCCCTGGATACAGCTTCCTTTTACCTTTCCCACCTCACTAGGGAGCCTCCAATGAGCTCCTTGTGTGTCACTGAACCTGCCTCTCAAACTCCGCCCCTAGTAAAAGTCTATGAAGTCTCAGGCTCCCTGTCGCAGGTCAGAGGATCCGCCATCTCCCTGCCCTCAATCCTCCCCATGTCTTTAGAGTTAATAAAGGCTCCCCCCACCTATTTCTGCTTCTCTGCCATGCTGCCTCCGCCATCGCTGCCAATAAAACCTGACACAGAGAATGAGGAATTATTGGTTAATATGTACAGAATTCCTGTCTGAGGGGACACCTGAGTTTTGGCAGTAGATGATGGCCACATAGTAACACAGTGAATGCAATCAGTGACACTAAATTGTATATTGAAAGGCTTGGACAGACTCACGAGTAAACATGAAAAACTAATTGATTGATATTAAATTCTCAGAAATGCTTCCTAGTGGTCTTCATCAAATGACAAGGACTAGAGTTCCTCTGAAGAAAAAAGGGGGAGGCTTCCTCCTTTCCCTTTTATTGTGCTCAGGCTATAAGCCTATTGGTTGGTGCCACCACATCCTGGGTGGGTCTTCTCTTTTCATTCGCAGCCTATATGTCAGTCATCCACAGACACACCCAGAACTGCACTCCACCGATTTGCTCATTTCCTGAGCCGTTAGCTGACCTCACCAGTGATGGGACCTAGATTTGTCTGTGCTGACAGACCTGCATTGTATAATTTTGAGCATAATATGGCTGTAACTAGGCTAAGTTGCTATCAGCATCCTGTGGCTGTGTGGGGCTAGGAGCAGGGTCACAGTCAGAGTATTAGTCGAGGTCCCCCCAGCATGCTCCTGGGCTTTGGGCCACAGTGGAAACTGTGGGGTTCTCTCCTGCCCTGTCTGTCCCAGGTGTCTGGCTTCTGTTGTGGCACTGGTATGGATCCGCATGGGGCTGGTGAGATAGTTCAGCAGACTAAGCACCTGCTTAGGCAAGCACAGGTTCGATCTGCAGTGCCACATGCTGCACTGGCCTTCCCCCTGGGCACACTGAGCTGGCTACCAAGATCTGATGTGATGACACACGCCTGTAATCCTAGCTCTGGGGAGGCTGAAAACAGGAGGCTCACTACAATTCCGAGCTGGGTAGTGACCCTGCACCAAATACATAGAAAAAAAAAAAAAAAAAAGCAACAGAGCTGATTGATCACGGATTGAAACCACTGAAGCTGTGAACAAACAGAAGCCTTCCCTAGCCCTGCTAGGGCAGTGCAATGTCTGTGGGGGTCACAGAAGGGACATGCAGGGATCCTTGACCTTACAGCACCCCAAACTGACTCTTCAAGATGGCTCTTGGGGTTCGCTGGGAGAAGTGAGTTCCTTTCCCCAGGTGGGGCTCACATGTAGATCTCGGTATTTACTTCAATGGGATGCAGCCCTGCGTGGTTGCGAAACTGTCCTGTACCGAGGGCGGCCAGTGTGCATGGTAGTCTCTTAAACTTCACCCTGCACAGGGAGACCCTTCCTTGGCTGCACACCTGCTACAATATGCTCTCAGCCTGGGCTGTCGGTCCTGCTCGTTTCCAGTGACCCCCATGGTCACTTCAAAACACTCCTGTAACTTTTGTTCTGAGAAGGCTAGTGTTGAATGCCTCTACTCAGCTATCCTCTCTCTCTCTCTCTCTCTCTCTCTCTCTCTCTTTCTCTCTCCCCCCCCCAAACAGGGATTGAACTCAGGCCCTTGTGCTTGCCAGGGAAGCGCTTACTCCACTGAGCCATCTCCCGGCCCTTA
The DNA here is from genome assembly GCF_000260255.1 of Octodon degus. Taxonomy (NCBI): domain Eukaryota; kingdom Metazoa; phylum Chordata; class Mammalia; order Rodentia; family Octodontidae; genus Octodon; species Octodon degus. The sequence continues at coordinate 4,490,784 of NW_004524628.1, forward strand.
TTTTTCTTTAGATGAGATTTATTTTTTGTTTTTGGTGCTCAGGAACAAACCCAAGGCTTCCAGCTTGCTAGGCAATGGTTATACTGCTGAGCCAGGATGTGAGGGTGATCTGGCTGTGACACCTGTCACCCCATTGATTGCCAGGGTTGATTCGGCTCATCTGGCTGGCTAGGTGGGTGTCCCCTTCCTCCCTCAGCACTTCACGTGTGTACCTCCTGAAGCTGTGCTCCAACCAAGAGGAGGACCACCCCCACAGAGGAGCACCGTTCCTCATCAAGGGTATGTGAGTAGCTGCGCTCCCTTGCTAGAGCCTCCGAACAAACTCTACTCCTGAGCTAAGTCCCAACCGCTTAACTTTTTTTTTTTTTTTAAATATATTTGGTACAGGGTCTCACTGCACAGATTGGACTCATAGTGATTCTCCTGTTTTCAACCTCCCAAGCACTGGGATTACAGGCATGTGCCACCATGCCCCATCTCAACTGCCATCTCAGTGTGACCCGGGGTTGAACCCTGGTTGCCGCACTCTGCCTAAGCAGGTGCTTTAGTCCATTGAGCTATCTGGCTGATCCTGCTTTCTTTAAATGTTTTAAATTCATTAACCTAGTTTTTTTTTTTTTTTGTACAGGGTCTCACTATGTAGATGGGACTCATAGTGATTCTCCTGTTTTCAGCCTTCCAAGCACTGAGATTACAGGCGCGCACCACCATGACCACTCTCAATCACTGTCTTGGTGCATCCCAGAGGTGGGACCAGCATGGCAAGCCAGAGATCAAGTCCTGGCCACTGTGCTCTGCCTAAGCAGGCACTTTAATCCGCAGAACTATCTGGTTGGCCCTATTTGTTAACCTAGTTTTAAATTTATTTATTTTAAAATTTATTTTATCACCTCCTCCTTCCCCACTCCAGCCCTGGATACAG
>NW_004524628.1:4491805-4534440 GCF_000260255.1 Octodon degus
TTTGTGTGTGTGTGTGTGTGGCCAGCTCAGTCCACCAGGGGGCGGGGCTGGCTGGCATGTGGTGCTGGGGGATTGAACCGCGGTCCCTGTGCTTTTGCTAAACTTGTTCTAAGTAGGTGCTTTAGACCACTGAGCCATCTCACCAGCCCTTAAATTTAACAATAACCACAATGCAAATGATTTTGTCAACAAGTTTTCACCACAAACTGCCCAGTCTCCAAATTCTGTCAAAATTTCGTATTTGGCTGTTGAGTCTGATGCCACTTAAGTATTTACCTTTGAATTATTTGGAAAACCAAGGAAACTGCATGAACCATTGTTCTTTGTCCTTTTCAAGGACATGGTGTTTCTCAAGTCTGCTGATCAGGGTCATGAGGTGAAATTAGAACTTACAACTGGAAAGTCTGGCAGGCTCCTGGGGATTTTTGTGTCAAACGCATCTAGGATCCCTGCTATAACCTCATGTGGTAAAGACGCCTGATAGTTCTTTTCTTAATGAGGGTGTATATGAAGCTCGCCTGTTTGTAGAGTTTACATCTTTTCCTCTTTTTTTTTGGGGGGGGAGGTTTGAAGTTGTTTATTTACACAATTCTTATTAATATAACTACTTTTAAAATATAGCAAAAAGGATCAATTACTCATCTGTGAATCGGCACATATATGGCAGAGGAAAAAAAATTTACAGTCAGTTAAGCTATTAAAGCTGATCATTGAAACTTGTTAAGTAACAGTGGAATGTCTGCAGTACTCCCTAAATAATATGAAATAAAAACATATTTATTCATAAGAACTTATTTTTGTATTACTGACTATAAAGAAAACTGAAAATATCACTCTGAAGAATAGTTTACAAAAGAAAATGTTTGATTTTACACCTAATTATAAACCAAAATATAAAGCTGACCATGAATATATCTGTGCTTTTCACTGCAGATTATCAGAACTGATGGCATCCTTGTAAAGAGCTTACACAGGGCTGGAGAGATGGCTCAGTGGTCTAAAGCACCTACTTAGAACAAGCTTAGCAAAGCTCAGGGATCGCGGTTCAATCCGCCAGCACCACATGCCAGCCAGCCCCGCCCCCTGGTGGGCTGAGCTGGCCACACACACATAAATAAATTAAAAAAAAAAAAAAGAGCTTACACAATCCTTACCACAGCTCTTCCATGGTTCTGTTTTTGAAGTAAAATTCAATACAATATCCAACTAAATCAAAACTTGCTAGTGGCTAACTTCACCAGAACTGTATCATCTGTTTAGACCCATATCTCGCTTTTGTTCTTTTCCTTAATATAGATTTCAAAGCTTTACATTTGTCCGGATTTTCAAAGTCCACATAGCAGACCCTCTAATAAATTCATGTATATAAGGCTATCATCTCTGTCTACCAGAGTGCTGGCTATATAGGAAACCTGGTGTCAAGTGATAAATCATAGGTTAATATGATACAGCTGGTCCACCAAACTTAGGCCGGAAGCACAGACTCAAACATCACACCATATAAGAGCTTTTCTGTTGCTGCACACAGTGCCCAGGACTCGTACCTCAGAGGAGGAAAGGCTTCCGTCAGTTCATGGGTCTGGGAGGATACAGTTCAAAGCTGGCTCCAAAGCAAGGACAGCACAGCTGAAGGGTGTAGTGGAACAAAGCTGCTTAGTGTAGAGCAGCCAGGAGCAGAGCAAGGGACAGTGGTAGAGAGGATCAGGTGAGGGACCATATACAGCACTTCAGGCCATGCCAGGCATACAGGAGTGTGCTCTACTAGGTGGGTTTTTGTTTTTGTTTTTTGTATTTTAGGGAAGGGTCTACAGAGTGTTCATGGTCTCACTACTGTATCAATCTGCCTGTTTATAGCCTCCTAAAAGCTGGGATTACAGATGTGCGCCACCACGCCCAGGCCAGTCTCAACTGCTGTCTCAGTGCGCCCCAGAGGCGGGACTAGCATGGCAGGCCTGGGGATCGAACCCCCGGCCCCTGTGCCTGCTTGCAGGTGCTTTAATCCACTGAGCTATTTCTACTAGGTGTCTCTTACTCTGATAAATTTAACATATTAGGATTAACCACCACAATCCATCCCTTGTCACCTCCATCTACACATATCTGAAACCATAACCTCCAAATAAACACAATAGCAAGTCCATAATTCTGCCTAACACAAGTATCCCACATTCAAACAGAAGCGCAATGGTCCTTTCTCCAACATCTCAACAGTTTCAGCATTCTTCAGAAGCCCAAGTCTCTTCTGAGACTCAAGGCAAACTCTTAGCTCCAAATTTCCAGAAAAAAAAAGTCATATAAGCCCAAGATATGAGGCACAGGATAAACACACCCACTCCAAAGGAGAGGCAATAGAGGAAACATGAGAATTGGATGAAAGCAAGATCCAAAACAAGCAAGGCAAACATGAAATCCCTAGCTCTGTGTCCAGTGACAGAAGAGAGCTCCGGATGGCATGAGGGGGTTCATCCTTATGGCCTCGCCAGCTGCAGCCCACAAGGCATCTCTCAGGCTGATCCCACTCATCACCTGCAGCTTTCCTCAGTGGATTCCATGTTCCTCGCATGTCAGACTTCCTGGGTTCTCCATGGAACCGTTGGTTTCATTCCTGCAGCTTTGCACAACTTCCTCTCAAGGTCTCCTTCCCTGTTTCCAGGGCCTTCCTTCAAAATCTAGGTAGAAATCTCCCTCACCCCGTAAGTCTTGCATCCTGCATGCCGGTAAAAGCAGGATCTCATGGACATCTACTGTCAGTGGAAGCAGTAGTCAAGTGCCCTCACATCATGGCTACCGTGGCTTTTGAGTGTCTTGATGACAGCATGGTGAAGTGAACCTTGGCGGCCCATCTACTGAGACCCTTCTTGAGCAGGAGTCCTAGGGACTCTCTTCTCAAATGAAAGGTCGTTTTCTATTTTTGACCTTGTGATGGGTGGGGTCTTGTTGCTTTTTTTTTTTTTTTTTTTTTGAGAATAACAAGTTCAATCATACTTTTCCTAAGAGTGCCAGTTTCTTTTTTCTCTCTTTTTTGAGACAGGGTCTTGCTTTATAATAGTTTGGCCTCTAACTTGCTGTGATCCTCCTGTCTCAGCCTCCTGAGTGCTGGGATTATAGCCATGTGCCACCAGGCCTGTAAGACATACAGGACATCTTTCTTGTACAAAGTACTGTTTCTTTCTTTTCTTTTTTTTTTTTTTTTGCAGAACCAGGGATTGAACTCAGGCCCTTGTGCTTACCAGGCAAGCGCTTATTCTACTGAGCTATCTCCCTGGCCCCAGTACTGTTTTTTAATGGTATAGATCTTTCCTTGGTTCCAACTTTGCACATAGTTCCGAGACAATATTTAATTTCTCAAATTATTCTCATCTTTTGCCTGATTCTCTAAATAAACCTGACAAAAGCAGTCAGTAGTACCCATGATTGTGACCTGTGTGTTAGGTTGTCTTGAAATTTCCTCTGCCAGTCCAATTAGTCTGCTACCATTAATTTCAGTTCTCACCAAGTTTCAGGACACAGGAACAGTGCAGACTAATTATCTGCTGGAGTGTATCTAGTCCAGTCAGCAGTTGAGTCCTTGTTTCCAGTTGAAACCTCCTAAGCCTGGTTTTACTGTATTTTATTAACGTTCTGTTTTTCTGAGCTGACCAGAATCACTCATCAGGCTCTGCTTACTCTATGTCAGCCCGCATGTCCTAACTTTTCCCAACTCTTCCTAAAAAAGTTCTAGAAAATTCTAAATCACATGGTCAGGTTCACTCTCAGCAATGACCCTCTTTGCTGGTTTCCATTTTCTGTATTTTCAGCTTTCCCACTGCTGGACACACTACCCGACACTCATGACTTAAAGGAGGAAAGGTCGAACTCACACTTGAGGGTGGGGTTTAGTCCATAATCAGCGAGCTGTAAGCGAGGCGTGGCAAGGTATGGTAAGCACAGCTGCTTAGTTCACGATGGCTGGGAGGCAAAGACCAGTGCCAGAGAGGAAGAGATGAGTGACTAGATTAAATAGCCAAGGCCACACCTCCACTATTCACCCAGCTCTGCTAAGGCTTTTTTTTTTTTTTTTTTTTGGTATTTTTTAATTGAATGAGACCAAAACAGCATTAACAGTCACATGCCATGCACTGGTTCATCTAATTCATTTAGACCTTCACAGAGATGGTTTGGTTTCATCATGATGTAACTAATCCCAGACAGAACATGTTATGTTTAGCATTTTCTTAGTTACCAGCAAAAGCAGGCATTAAAATAGACTGGAATTAAGGTGACAAAAGCAAGTCGGAGCAAGCAGGACTTTTTTCTTCTTGGTACCAGGGATTGAACTCAGGACCTTGCACTTGCCAGGCAGGCGCTTACGCCACTGAGCTATTTCCCCAACCCCAAGCAGGACTTTCTAAATGACTAATACACTGTAGTGTGCTGAAACTTGCCTGGTATTTATGTAGACAACACGTGCTATTTGGAGTTTTAGGAGTCTCAGGATTGGAAAAGCATTAATACCCTTTTGAGTTAAAAGGAAAAATACTATCTTAAATGTGCTTTTCACACTTGACTAAGTTACTTCTAGTCTGTTCTGCAGTCTGGTTGCCAGACAGCTCATGCTGGCATTTGTGCCCAGCATTCTACCTTTCTGCCGTCTATGACTCTGCCCCTCAGCTTTCCTCAGGCTGCCCGGGGTTTAGCAGTGCCATTAAATTGCTGAAGCTTCTCATTAGTAGTGGGCAAATGGCTGCTTTTAACGCCCTGGCTCCCAGGCCAAGGTTTCCTTCCTACTGTGTGCCCCCAAATTCAGAATAGGCAACACTGGGCCACTCATGCTGTGGAGCTGCCGGAGGCTCCTGCAGGCTGGGCCCCTGAAGTTCCAGCTGCTCTTCCACGCACCCTCTCCATCTGCATCCTGCTCGCATACAATTTCCTCAGATGGCAGCATGGTAAAGGATGGCCCCTCGCAGAACATGCATCCTTTCCTGAGGTTGAGGGTGCGGTTGTGCGGACCTGTGGTAGATCCGCCTCTGGGTTTCCGGTGGTCCCTACCACCAATCTCTCAGAGACTGAGAGTAAGATGGAGATAACCAGTGGTTGCCAGGGGGTTAGTCAAGAGTCTGACATAGAGTAAGTATCTGAGAAATGTTAGCAACTGTGTTTATTTTATTTTATTTTGGTGGAACTGGGGATTGAACTCAGGCCCTTAAAGACCTTACTGTTTAGGATAACGGTAGAGGAGAAGCCAATCCTCACTGAGCCAAACTGGCTCCCAGGTAATTTTCTATCAAGGACCTTCAGTGATTACCACGAGAGCGTCACTAAGCCACAGTGAGTTCTGGTTGTAGTAAATCACACTGCCTCGACCTGTGAACTCCAGAATAGGACAATGATTCAACTGCTCACTATGCTGTGAGAATATCCAGATAAACCCATCTTGTGTGTAAAAAAGCAAAACAAAACAGCTCAAGGCTTTTGAAAAAAAGCATCATTTATTTCAAAGTACAACACAAAGTTGTATTTTTAAGAAATACACATTCAATCTTGTATCTCAAGACTTGGCTATGTGCATTTCAGTTATCTTTAAAATAAATTCAGGTATACAAATGTTACATACCTCAAGTACAAACAGCACAGAAAATGCATATGGTCTCCACTGAATGTTTTTACATTCATCCACTGCTCTTAAGTTGACTTACATTTCTGTAATCTGCTTTAAACCAAGACAGCCTTACTTTAAAAAAATACTCTGTATTTTCAGCACAAAGTCTTCATACATTTTTAAAATTAGATCTTGGCGCATAATATTGTGAAATTATTAAAAACCAAACTTGGTAATTTAGTAAAATTGTCAACATGCCAGGAATCAACTCAAATTACTCCCTCAGCGGCAATGTCAAGTCTGTGTTCAGACAGGTAAAGCGTGAAGACAGGGACATGGGGGAGCAGTCATGGTTCTCACACGTACAGGTCTTAGTAGGGTTTGTGGCCGAGCCCAAACTTTTCTCTAAAAGCACAACAGCAAATCTCATATTGTCATAATTGCAAGAGACGTGAAAGAAGCGAGTGGCGCAAGCCTGTCCGGCTGGGTCTGTTTGGCAGAGATGAGAGGGTGGGGGTGGGAAGTGACAGCAGGAAGGGCCTCAGAAAGTTGTCTCAATCTCGACAAGGGGCCTCCACACTTCTTTTTTTTTTTTTTTTTTGGCCTAATTTCAATTCTCATGAGGGAAGTGCGAGTTGGACCAAGGGTCAGAACTTCTTCTTCCGATGGTGGGGCTCCATATCCGCCAGGGGTTGTACGTCTGTCCCAGTTCGTCAGCTGGACTGGAGGCAGAGGCAGAGTGTGCACCAGGGGAATTTTCCGTGCCCATGAGGCTGATGCCTGACAGCGTGTTTGCTGGAGTGGTGAAGGGCAGGGCACTGTTGAGGTTGCTGGACCAGATTGAGTTGCTGAATGGAGTAGTGGACCACAGGCCACTGGTGTTGCCAAGGATTGACTATGACAAAGCAGACGACACCGATGCTGAATACAAGGGTAAGGGGGGCAGGTGAAGGCACTGCTCAGAATGAGGCCAGGCTCAAAGTTTCTTTCACTTTGTTTAGAACACATTCCATCTACATTGCTATGTCAGAGCTGGGCGAATGGTTCTGGTACTCTAAAGGACCAAACCCAGCTGGGCTGCTGCTGTTCAATCTCCCTGGAGCACAGCCTCTTACTTACAGGTGCCACAGGGCTACTGTGTACCACGGGATGGCACCAGATAAGTGACACATGAGCAGGATGCCCCTCAAAGCCTCAAATAGGACAACCTGACTCTGCTGCTGCTGACCATGGTTTACAGATGGTTGAGGTACTTTCGAAACTGAAATCAAAATACTTGTAAGTGAGAGCCAACTTTGGAATCTATGACTGTAAAATCTATGAGGTTAAAATAAGCCCCCGGCAAATTTTACATGTCTAATTTAGTTTTCTGAGAACAAAGAATCACAGACGGACTTTTCTGTTGTCATTTTGGGAAAGCTAACAGAGTTATTTTCCTGGGTAAGAAGACATTTCTAGAGCACAAATGTTCCAGAAAAATTTAGCTGAGAAGGAAACAAATGCTTACTACAAAGCTCAAGCTAAGAGAAGGCGCTTCTTAGAAGCAAAATGCAGTAGCACCTTGGTGCACAAACGCTTCTGTTCATGAACTATTTGGTTTGCAAACAGAAATGTTTGGCAAAATTTTACTTTTGTTTGCAAACTGCATCGGCTGACAAACATGACCATGGCCATCATTTCTGCACAAACACAAATGTGGCCATTTCCCCTGGAATTATGAAATGAATTAAGTTTGTAAACTGAGGCACCACTGTAAATGCAACCTCCCAGCTTGCTTCTGGGGCCAGTAAAGCCATGCCCAGTTGTCAAGTGCACCACATCTGCGCTCTAGCTCATTGTCGGAGAGGTGACAATGGCCCTGGGCTGTGGTGGCAAAGCAGGAGCAGTCCTACTCCGGTTCACTGCTCCTGAAGCTTTCCAACCTTGGTGGCTCTGGTTGGGAGGATGTGAATACAGCAGTGAGGACCAGGGAAGTCCCAACCAGCCCTTCCTGCATTGTGTTGGCACTGTCCAATGACAGTAATGACTGAGATGGCAAGGGAGGGGCCAGGCCTGAGTACTCACGGTGGCTGTGTGTGTTGGGGAGCTGGAACTGGCTGGCCAGGAGGGGCTTGGATCTATGGCTGGTGAGTCCCAAAGGTATGAAGGGCCACTGCTAAACTCATTCCAGCTCCTCTGTGAGGCCTGATTGCAGGATCGAGATAACCCAAGCTTGCTGAAAACTTCTGAAAATGACATAACCGTCAGGTTCACTTTTTATTTTGCTGTGAGCCCCAGGTGCAAAGGGACTTCCAGTAGCACACTTCCCATAGCACTCACTCAGCCCCCAGCACACACACTGCCTCAGCTCCCACCTTGTGTGCAAGCGTGGGGCACGACGCCCTCAGAACTCAAGGGGAAGGCTCACTCGTCCAATCGCACAATGCAAACACCTCCCACACTGACCTCACTACTCCTGCAAAACTTGCTGACTCTAAATTCTAGCTGGCAAGAAACAGGAGGACCCTGGGTCGTATTGCAGAGCAGAGTCTGTTACAGCTCTGACATAGATAGCAGTGTATATGGGGGGCACAATCTAGCTGGCGCCCACATACTGCAAGTGTACCCTGTTGCACCATGGGCTTGCAGTGTGGCTATGATGGGACACGGCAGGAAAAGGGCCCTCCCCAGGGGCTATTGTATTATGCACCCCACAGACATAGCAGAAAGGCTCCTGAGAACCCCTCCGGGGAGCAAGAGTGGAAGCCTTCTACCAACTCGCCTATCACATAGGACATCACCTGGTTGTTCCTTCTCTTCCCATAGGCAGATTAATTACAGGGCTAGTATTAAACACTTACCACCAGTTAGATTAAAAGAATTTCCAAAGGCGGAGAATGAATTGATGGGAGTGAAGTCAGGGCTGCTTGGATTGCTGATGGGACTCCATGGACCCGAGCTAGAGGTCACAGGAGGAAAAGGCCACACACAATGAGTGAGTTAGTGAGAGGGGCCCAGCTCCACTGGGGTCAGTTCAGACAGTGGCAAGGCCATACCCCTCACAAGCTAAGAGCTAGGTGAGGCAGCGTTTGCAAAGAAAACAAATATGTTTGGTTTATTTTTGATAATGGCAGATTTGTTAAAGAGCTATTTCTAACCTAAGACCCATTTCCTGCTAATGCAAAGTGGGCAACAGGGGCCCTAGTGACAGGTTTTTTTTTTTTTTGTATTTGGTACAGGGTCTCTTTACACAGCTGGGACTCATAGTGATCGTCCTGTTTTTAGCCTCCCCAGTGCTGGTCTCAGTGGCTGCGTCAGCGTGCCCGGGGGTGGGGGTGGGGGGCTGCATGGCATGTGGTACTAGGGATGGAGCCCTGGTCCCTGCGCTTCCCTGAGCAGGTGCTTAGTGCGCTGAGCTATCTGGCTGGTCTCTGACAGGCTTTTTATTTATCTGCAAAAGTCCATCATGTGATTGCTGATGTCACCGTGTAAAAAGTAGACTGTAGTTCAGAAAGTAATATGGCCAGAATTTTCCTTCCTCCCCAGTATGTTTTTGCTTCTGTAAAGAGCAGACTAGGTCTGCTTCCTGCAGAGCATGTTAACGGAGAAGACGACAGGCGGGTCTATCTGACTCCCTTCTGGGGGTTCAGTCAGCAAAGCTTAGCAGCTGTTCCCACCCAGCGGTGCCTGACAGCTGTCTCCCCATAGATGGGAACGGAATGCCTTGAAGCCACCTCTGGACAGAGATGCCAACCCAACTCAAGGAAGTAGTACTGGTTACGAAAGGTCTTCTGTACCTGTCTGAGCCGTCGCTGTCAACAGGAATGTGTGAGATGCCAAGGCTGCTGGAAAAATCTGTTTTGTTTGAAGAAACTTTAGCAAAGCCATTTCCACCTGTAACAACAGAAATGGAATCAGTCAAAGGCAGGGCAGACCCAGGTGTTCCTGAGCACCATGCCCAGGAAACAGGTCTTGGGAGTGAAGGCACTCACCGGGGCTCTTGTCGTACCCAGCTGTGACTGCGGCAAAGGTGGGGTTGCCATTCTTGCCAGGCAGCGAGGCCGCTTTCGTCAACTTGTGTTTGCTGCTATTCAGCTGTTTTGCTTTTGGGTCACTTGAGGGAAGAAGCAGAAGGGAGTGATGGGAGTTGGTAGTGTGGGCCAGGGGCTGTGGGACACCTGTTGTGGGGAGTGGGCCTGCAGGACAGAACCTCACTCTTGAGTCACAGCTGCTGGGACAGCTCATGAAGAATGCTCTGTGCCCAACCTGCTTATTCAGATGAAAACCCACAGGCTTCCTGGGACAGGAAAGAGCAGGGCAAGGATGGCTACACTTGGAACTAACCTGGGGAGGGGGACACTGTGTAGTGACATCATCAGAAGGTGAGCTTCCTGGCAGCACCAGCTCCCCTCCCCCCAGGTGCATCACAAGCTCACTGGGCAATGCCCTCAAAGGTGGCACCTCTAGCCTCAGTGGTCCCTGCCTTTTTTGTCAGTTGAGAGAGGACCCAACTTTAAGCTTGCTCCTAGGATACACAGTGTGGGCACATGGTGCCACCATCCTTGCTTTAACTGTCGAGCAGGCAGGAGGGCAGCATCACTATGTCAGGGGAGCAATGTTGGGTGGTGTCTGGAAGGTCTGGATGCCTACCTGCTGGAGCTGCTGTTGACAATGCTGCTATAGCTGCCTCGGGATGTGAACGGGCATGGTGCAGCAGGGGGTGATGGAGAGGCAGGTGTGGGCGAGGTCTGGCGTTGTTTTAAGAAAATGTCTGCATTGAGGGTTTGCAGAGAAAGTTTATAAAGACTGTCAGTAGCTGGAAATGAAAAACAAAAGCTCTCGTTAATGTACTGTTTTTGGTTTGCAGTTTTCTCAGTTACTGCTGATGTTGAGATGATGCATAAATCAAGCACTTCTACAAAGAAGAAAACAAATTAAAGAAAACAAGGTGAAGGCTTATTTGAAGGTTTTAAAAAGAAAAGTGGAACTCTGTAGCTCAGCTTTCTGAGAGCCTCATGCCTGTGGGGCAATCTTGGTAGCTTCAGGCCCCCTCCTTACTGTCTCTCCACCCTCCAGGGGCAGCAGCAGCTCAGTGCCCGGTAGCCTCTCCCTAGGTTCACATCTGCAAGTGGTGCAGTGCCCAACAAGGACACGTGTCTCCCCTAGAGGCCTGCTGTGTTCTGCCCCGCTCCAGTTTACAAGGATATGGGTGTCTGGTATATCCCTGCACCCATTCAGCAGCCTCTACATAGGCGCTCTAAAAAGATTTTGATGTCACAAAATATTTGCACTTAAGATGAAAATATGTATCTATTTAAATAAGACTTTGCATATCTACTGTGCACCTTTTGGTGGTGTTCCTAACCCTGAGCAGCAGGGGGTTTGGCTGCTGAGGAGTCCCCAACCTTGGTGTGCCAAGAATGCTGTGCCCCCAAACGCCCTGGTGGCCTCCAGTGTCCACCCAGACTGCCCTCCTTGTGCCTCCTGCCCTGGCCTGTGGCGCTGCAGCCTGTGTGGAGTGCTCATGAGCCCCGAGCCTGCGCAGTACCACAAGTTCTTCCCACATCCCACCCTAGCCATGTCTGGACCCACATCAGGGCAGCAGTAAGCACATCTCCTTCCTCCGGAAGCCCACTCTCCTCACTTCCTGCCTTCACAGCTGCCTTTTGCCTTCCCACCTCAAGTGCTGGCTCCAGCAACGTGCCCCTAGCCGCTCCGCTGCCTGCCCATGCCCCAGTGTCCATCCCAAATGGTGCCCCATATGCACCCACTCCCATCCCTCTGCTCTCTCGTACCCTGTGGAAGTGTCCACAGTGAATGTTCCTAGCAGGAACCCAGATAGGGGTGGGAGGTAAAAGTGCAGAATATCTGAAAATTACAAAGCTTCTGGCTCCCGATATTAGGTTTTTTCTCTGTTGCCTTCTGGCTCCCTTCCTTTTGTATTTTTGTCCTCCTAAATCAGAACTATTTGAAGAGAATGTCCTCAGTGTCCTACATGGCACAAGGCCCTGTGCTGAGCGCTGCCCCCTGGGACAGGGAGAGCTTACACAGATTACAGCGCCAGGAGCACTGCTGCACCCAGCTGGAAGCACCCTGGGCGGCAGGGCTAACTTTACTTCCCTGGCCCCTGCTGAATGGGGAACCCCCCAAGGACAAGGTACAAGCTAAGGACCAATGTCCAGCAAGGCCAAGCCACCTGCACACAGGAACCATTCACACACTCGGGAGCACAGCTACCCTCAGGCAAAAGATCAGGACTAACTCGAGCTGACAGCATCAGGGCAGGCAGGAGGCGCCAGGCTTGGACACGGAGCACAACTTTCACTGGCACACAGACCAAGCGCCACAGCACCTGAGTGACCAGCTTCTGCCCTCGCACAGCCCACCCACTGCTCTGGTCCACTGTGCATCTCCACCCGCTTCATCTTCACCTCCAGCCATCCCATCGCCTCTGCCTGGTTTCTCCTCAGTGTGAACAAGCAGGCCTGTTCTCCACGGCAGCAAGCGACCTGCTTGTGGGCCCTTCCTTCTCTTACTCTGTGGTCTTCTGTTTTTAGCCTCAGCACCCACAGGATGAGCACTTCTACTGATCTTCAGCAGACTATGCTCACTGTCTTGACTTACTACAGGCCAAACTGGAGAAGGCCGTGAGCAAAACCACAAAAGCTTCATACAGAGAGGTGCCAATCCCTGGACTGGCGATCCCTCAGGTGAATCCCTGCTGATTCCTCTGGTATAAATACTCCCACAGGGCCAGTTTTCATCTGCTTAGTCCTGGGCCCTTGCTGACAGTTCAAGTTGGCCATGCTGCTGCCCCCCACTCCCGGGAATATGCCTGTGTGCCCCAGGGTGCCACCCCTGGGGTAGGGAGGCTGTGGGTGCAGGGAGCACCACAGTTCCTGAAGTGCCATACTTACAGCTGCCGGGCTTGTGAACTGGCACAGCATCCCACTCTGGAGGAGGAGAGTCCTTCTCACCCTCTGAACTACTGGTATTACCCAGTTCTTGACTATTTGGGAGGAATTTTGCTAGGGCAGGTGGTCTGTTGTCCACTAACTTATTTGTACCTGCACAAATCCAGAAAAGAGCTGTTAGTGGGGGACAATTCCGTTCCTTCAGGCCTATCTTGTGGAGGCTGTTAAACAAAGACAAGAACGTCACCTCTGTCCCTTAATGTGACTAATCACTGGTGGCTACTCACCACTCACAGCAATTACAAATATGGTAAACTGAAAATACCCATGTGACCAAAGTGACAATACCTTTTGTTTTCTGGGAACTTCGTGATTTGGATCCACTTGTCAATGCAGTTGGAAGAGGAATCTTGGTTGGCAGATTTCTCCTTTGTTTACTTTCCAGTGGGGGAGTATATGCTATTTCTAAAGAACTGAAAGACAACCAAAGGTGGAAGATACCGATGTATCCCACTGTCTTGGAACCAAGTGTAGAAGAGATGAGTATTACAGTGATTCTACAACGCTAATGGACCTGGGAGGCATGGCCCATCCACCCTACTAGCCCAGGACCATGGCCCAGCACACACTTGGCCTTTCTATGCTGAGGCTCCAGGAGGCATGCAGGTGGGGTCAGTGCCCCCACCTCAGGTAATGTGTGCTGTAAATGCAGTCTCTGTACCTGGCCCTGGCAGCCCTCCTTTGTGTGGGGATTCTACAAGTCTCAGACATAGCATCTCATGGGGTCTGCTATTCAAAACCTTGGACACATTTCCCTGTGCAAACTGCAAGGATTCAGGCCCAAGTAGGAACCCTGAGCCCTACAAGGCAGCAGGCTGCTTTGCATCAGGTCCAGGCCAGTGTGGCGTGGGGAATCCTAAGCAACCACTGTACATGTTCTTTTTATGGATTCATTGAGGGTACATGCTTTCTAAAAGATTCTGAGGTAAGCTTTCAGTAATAAACAAACACTGTATAAATAGGACAATTAATTGAATTTCCTGTCAGCCAAGCCAAAATAGCTGGATGGGCTATTTTAAGTCTCTACACTGAAGACACTAAACCTGCTGAGAGACAAGCAGCCCAGAGTGGGACACTGTAGGGCTGTGCTGGCAGCAGGCCTGGGAAAGGGACACTGAGCGGTGCAGCACAAGGCAGTGAAGCGTTCTTAGAAAGCCACTTCTGTCACACCTACCAGGATCAGGCCTTGGATTTGGGTCCCCCAGGAGGGGAGGGTGAGCACCCTTTGTGGGATGCTTTAGTGAAGCCAAGACATAGCTATGTGAAGCCAGGGCCCCTGCAGGGAATTATCCCAAGCATCACTGTGATGGCCACTGAGCTAAGGCTGCGCCCACAGCTTGCGTCTTGCTACTGACCATAGAGTCTGCACAGATGGCTGCGTCCTTGGCACTCTCCACCTCTGGGTGCACCTGCTGTCCCCAGCCCTCAGGTATGTGACACCAGCCCACCCTTTAAGGCCTCTCTATACCACTGTAGGGATGGCAATGGTCTCCCTTCCATTGCCATCCCTACAGTGCTGCCACCTGCTAGGTTGAGAGTTGGGAACACTCATTGTACCCATGCATGGCAGATCTCAAAGCTCTGGGGGTCTAAATGTCCTTTATCCACTGGCACCAGGATGTCTTGGCTCCCCTTTCATGCCAGGAAAGTGTGGTCTCTGAGTAGATGAACATGTTCTCAAAGACGCTATTTACAAACACCTGGTAAGGTGGTAGGGTCAAAAGTCTTTGTGTCTTTTTTCCTTACATTTGATAAATTTTCCATAATAGGTATTATATATGGAATTAATAAAATAACTAACCAAAACCCCGAAGGGTCTCTGTTGGCCCAAATCAACAGAATTTTAGGTAGGATGACAAACTGAAGAAAAAAAACCGCCACTCTTTATGGATGAGACTGTTCATGCTGCAGTATTATAAAATCATCTGTCCCTCTTCCACTTCTGACAGAGTATTTAAAAACTGCTTTCTAAAAAAACCCCCAAAGGCTCCCATGACACAGACACCTAGCCTCAGGGGGAGGTGGTAGAGTGGGGGTTATTTTTAGGCAAGTTGGCAGAGGAGTGGGGGTGCCTATTTATACAAAGCTCAGCTCTGTGCCACTATAAAGTCAATTGGATTTTTAGAAAAAAGGCGCCAGACTATTTTATTTTTGCAGGTTCATATGTTCCTAAATTAAACCAGATGATCTCTAGCAAAAACCTTTTTGAAGACTTCAAAATAAAATAGATCAAAGCCAACTTACTTTAAGTGATTCTTTCTAAAAGGGAGAGAGAAGGTGGCCTGGCCAGGCTTTATCTGGTCAGGTCCCTGTGTGGGAGAGGACAGAGCTGCGGGCCGAGGCAGTGTGTGGAGAGTGGTGTCCGTGGCCCTCAGCCTTGTGCTAAGCGTGCTACACTCCTTTGCTCACTGGAGATTATTACAGTTACTTAAACATGTAGAGCCCTGATGAACAAACGGAAACAGACGATCACTGGATGGGTAGTGTTCTGAGCCGGGCCCCTGCTGAGATGGGATTTCTCTCTGCTGGCATGTGCGACCCAGAACAGTCTTTTGGAGGCCACAAGTGTGTCTGTGCGGTGTCTGCACTGGAGCAACAGGAGTCCACACTTCTGCCCTGCAGCCTACGGCTCCCACTCCTCATGGCTCGCGGTTCTGGTGCTGTGCTCCTACTTCCTCGAGCAGCTAACTGTTCTGACGTCCACGTTTGGGAGTGTGGGAGAGGATGGAGGATGAGCCATCCTCCTGGCTTGATCCCGCTCCCAAAATTCTCAAAATTCCACTCTATTAAGGAGGCCATGTTATAATTTTTAAAAAGTGTGTATCTATGTCCTTCAGGGAAGCAGTCACAGCCCGCAGGTCTCTCCTCCCTCTCACTGAAGCGAGGGTCGGCCGTGACTCTGCCTAACAGCAGCAGCACCTGGCCGAGCTCAGGACACACAGGGAATGGTTCTACTCAGAGGCAGTCGTCATCCATTATTTACAAGAATCAGTCTCTGTCTGTGTATTTGATTCACGAAATAATGAATTCTGAGTCTCAAGATATACATATATGTATTTTAAATATGGAATGCTTCCAAATTCGTGTGTCATACTTGCGCAGGGCCGATGTTATCTTCTCTGCAAATTTTAGTATATGAGCTACCAAAGCGAGCACTGGTCCTCAATATTTTTTGGAAAAACAGAAAATGATCAGTGAATTTAAAAGGCTTAAAGAGAACGAAAGACTGGGGCTGCACACAGATTTTTCCAGTGATTAAAAAAAGAGGGCTTAGAAAGGTAACTGAGAACACATGGCTTGCATTATTTTCTGATAATCATTTCTCTCTTGACTATGCACTAATAGAACCCAGGGACCTGCTGGAACCACCATGCATGGGTTAGGAATGCAGAACTGACTGCTCTTACTTCTGCTTTACCCAAGAACAGGAAATCCTTCAAAGGCAGTGGACTCAAGCAAAGTTTTTCAGACTCCTCAAATTCAAGTCTGCTATTCTGATAAAGTCAGAATGTAGCAAAAGCAGTGGAAGAAAGATACAGGTTAGGATAAACATGTCCTATCTGCTTAGTCTCAGGCACCAAACTGAGGCATCAGGGCTAGCCAACGGCAGGGTGGTAACAGTTATCTACGAGACAGTATTTATGATGTAATTCTTAGGAACAATGGCTTTTAAATTTATGATCTTAAGAACTGTGTAATAATTTATACTTACAAGATTTTTCCCATGTAAAAACTAGGGTTTTTCATAATCTGGATGCATTTGACTCATTTATTGTAAGATACTGATCTACTAGATCACCTAACCTTGAAAAAAGGACTGGGAGAACAGTCCTGAGCCAGCGGAGCAGTGCTAACCCTGCCCCGAGATGCCAGAACATGAGCACCGCCTGTGCCTCTGGCTGGCTTCCTCAGGCTGGCTGCCAGGATGCCAACCTTTTCTTCAGAAGGGCTTGTCTCCTCTCTCTCTGCCCCTTGCATGGTCCATCTGACATTCCTTCTAATTTGGCCACACAGTTTTCAACAAAATGTGGGACTGGTTCTTTAACACTTCCCATAAAAGAATAAATTGTCAACAGACATACTTTATTAGTAATCAGTGCCTCATGTCATTTCATAAGCTCATGGCTCAGGTGACATCTTACTGTGGTAATCCCTAACAAATCCAGGTCATGTTTTTGCAAAGTCAAGTTATATTCCCAGAGTCACAGTCAGAATTTCCACAGAACAGCCTTTCCACAAACTAAGCCCAGATTAACAACGGCAAAAAGCTACAACTTCCTTCTTGATTTACACCCAATGCTTTGACTTCCTGCATCTCTTCCTGCTGTCTCTGTCCAAAAGTAGGCAGTGTGGCCGGACATTTTTATGACAAACTATGAAGTGCATTATCAATGATGTCAACAATAAACTTGTCTATTGGGAATGCAGACACTGACTCGAGGCCCAGTGAGAACAAGAATGACGTAAGTTCAACACATGTGGATACCTGCAGCAAGGCCTCCCCGAGGGTCTGCCTAAGCCCATGCCATGGGCAGAAATTAGTTCTTGGAGGAACTGTCTGACAGGGACACCTGCCTGAGAGTTTCTAGGGAAGAACAAACTCTTCTGAATTTTATGGCACATGACTCTAAGGTGTGCTTCTACAGGTGCAGAGCTCTGTGACAAAAGTTAAGCTCATCCTGTGGGGCCACCAATATCACCTTCGCATATAAGTGGCTCTTTGCTGGGGAATGAATCAAAAAATCTAAATTTTCACAACAGACTGTTAACCTCGTCCTCTACATGTCTGGCTTCCCCTCATCGGCAGCAGTGGATGTTAGACATGAGAAAAAACCCAAGAGAAACCTGAAGCAGGACCCAGCCTGTGCTGCCAGAACCACCCCCAAGCCAACCGAAGTAACACCTGACTTTCACCAGCAACTTCCTTCGTGTACCTTTTTTCTCCACACTTATTTTCCTTACCTGGGTTTCACATCTGTTGGGATTTCTTTCTTAACATGTAGAAGCTTTTTGCTCTTTTGCTTCACTTGAGACATTTCACTTTCATGTTTTTCAGGAATGGCTTGTTTTCCCTTTTGCTTTTCTGTGTCCTGTAGAAAAACAAAAACAAAAACAAAAACAAAAACAAAAACAAAAACTTCATTGCTTGAAAAGAAATAATAGAAATGAATGAAGGTGAGTCTCATTTGAAGACGAGGACCCCAAATCTACAACATAAAAATCTATGTGTCTTTTTTTTGTGCAGACTTTTGAACCTTTTCAAAAAAAAAAAAAAAAAAAAGCTGGACTTTTCTCCTTTTCTTTTTTTTTTTGGTATTTAGTACAGGGTGTACAGGATTGAACTTGGGACCTTGTGCTTGCCAGGCAGGCACTTATGCCACTGAGCTATCTCCTTCACCCTAAATCTACATGTCGTCTGTATACATGGACAGACTCCTACATGCACACTGACCTATACTGCGGTTCTGGCAAGTATTCTAACATTTTAGGTATATTAGACTTGTGTTGTGGAGAGTCTAAATGATAAAGACGGTCACTTTAATTTATATTCTGTCCTGACAAAGGATGGTGGCAGTAGTAGCAGTGGTTGGTACCTTCTTATTCCTAAGTATTAGGGAGTAAAACCTTGTCTTGATTGGTAAGAAAAATCCAGCAAAGACTACATTGTGAGGTAAAACGCTTCTGCACTAAGCTACCCTTGAGCAACACTCCAGGAAAGAAGGCAGAGCAGGCAGATCCCAGTGTATTCAGACCTGCTCCTCCCTGAGCCTGGTAACAGTTGTGGCTGGTTCAATACCAAAGGCATTTGTCAAGGCAATGGGGTTACCAGGAGGGCCCAGACCCCTCCCTGAAGGCCTGTGAAGGAGGGCACTTATGCTAGAGGGCAGGGCAGGCCTTTGGTGTAGCAATGCTCCCTCGTCAGAGAGGCTGTCATGCCTCTCAGTTGTGGGACGTGGGAGGTGCATGCCTAAGAGCTCTGTGAGGACAAGGACATGGCCTTTTCCCCAGTGCTGCTACCCAACCACCTGGCATGAGGCCTGGGCTCATAGGTGACTGACACACATTACTGACACATGAACAGGTGTATCTGGACTAGAGAAGACAAGAGAAAAGTGACCCAGCAAGGGTAACCCAGCTAGGAAGAAAATATACCACTTGCAACCTAAGAACAGTCACAGAGAGCTCCCAAGCTCCAGTGAGAGCTGCTGGTAGGGGAAAGGCTTGGGGGAGGAGAGCAAGTGCAGAGGCCTCTGGGAGGGCGCGCACGACTCTGAGCTCATCTGCGCAGAACCAGGCTGCATGACAGAGATGGGGTGGGGCAGAACGATGCTGCAGGGTACAGAGAATGCTGACAGGCCTGTCAGTCAGAGCCAGTACGCTGAGGGTGACCAGGACAGAAGCTGGAAAGGCAGGTTGGAGAAAATGGCTGTGTCAAGAGCTCCCCAAATGTCACCCACCCAGCAGAGATGGAGGACACCCTGCAAGATTAGCACTGGTAGCTGTGCTGCTCCCGAGCAATTTGTTAAAGTGAAGACAAAAGCATGACTCCAGTACCAGGCAGGCATTCTACAAGAGGAAACAAAACACCATGCCACCTGAGAGGACATGCAGAGGACAGTGCTGACATAAAGGGGTTACACACACATTTTAAGAATTCATCCATCCAGCTGACACTGTTGTGTGTTTAATAAATGTTCCTTAGATCTCTAGATTGAAACTAAAAAGATTCTGGTCTGCAACATTACAGCATACACTATGATCATTTTAAATTTGGAATCTATTTATCCAAAAATAAGGCCAAAGTAGAACTCTGTCCTTGTTCTTTTTTTAAGTTAGTTTGTTTATTTATTTATTTATTTATTTATTTTTGTGTGTGGCCAGCTCAGCCCACCAGGGGGTGGGGCTGGCTGGCACGTGGTGCTGGGGGATTGAACCGTGGTCCCTGTGCTTTGCTAAGCTTGTTCTAAGTAGGTGCTTTAGACCACTGAGCCATCTCACCAGCCCCTGTCCTTGTTCTTTTGCACAACACTTGCAACTCATACTTTTGGACACGCTGACAAATGGGACTTTACCCTGCAGGTCCTGACGGCCACCCTGGGCCAGCACTCTGTGCCATTATTCTTGAGCTGGTGGTACCCTGAGCTGGGGACTTCCAGGGATGAGGCAGCCAGTGTCCTTGATGCCCTGGTTGGCCACCAGTTCAGGGTGAGCTTCTCCGGGTCACACTCTCTCTAGGCCAGTCACTGTTCCACTGGATGAACAGTTAGCAGATACCAAAGCCCTGCTTTTAGCAGTCACAAGAGGACACAATGAAAACTGCACTGCAAATCAGATGGATTTCCTGCAGCCACTACCGCAGGTGTTCCCTGCCTCTCAGGTTCATCTGCTTTTATTTACAAGCTTCCAAATGCTCTTCCCTGGGAGAAATAATCTCTGGTCCCCAGAGTCAGATGTGACCCTGTAGGTAGACCTGTGTACAAGAAGCGATCCTTAAGCATGCTGATGTTTCACGTGACCCCCCAGTGCTGTCCTAAACCCAGGATCTATGAGGCAAGACAGCGCTTGGCCTGTGGCGGCTGATCTCTCCACATCCCTCCACAATCCCACGAACCTCCTTGAGGAGAGGCTCTGTGTCGGGGTTCGAGGTTTCTGTGGTGGTAGAGGAGCTGTCATCGTCAGCCAAAGAGTCTTTCATCTCATCTTCCTGGGGCTTCCCTTTTCCCTTCTTCTCCTTTTCCTCCTGCTTCTTCGGCAGTTTAACCTTGCGTTGAAGAGGTTTTCCTTTCCCTGGGGATGAAAAGCAAAGGAGAATGATTTGTAAATAGCTCAGAAAACAAAGCTATTATTATTATTATTTTTAAAGAAGCAGGAAGGGTTGGTGAGATAGCTCAGTGAATTAAGTGCCTGCTTAGACAAGTGCAGGGACTGGGTTCCATCCCCAGCACCACATACCACGCTGGCCCTACCCCTGGGTGTGCTAATCCATCAACTGAATCTGGGTGTCATGGTGTAAGCCTGTAATCCCAGCACTGGGGAGGCTGAAAACAGAGGATTAATACGAATCCGAGCTGCATAGTGAGAACCTTTTTTTTTTTTTTAAAAGTTGGACTTTTCTCCTTTTTTTTGGTATTTAGTATAGGGTCTACAGGGTCTCACTGTGTAGATCGGACTCAGTGATCCTCCTATTTACAGACTCCCAAGTGCAGTCTCCATCTTGCAGCCTGGGGGCGGGGCCGGACTTTTCTCCTTAACAAAGGTTTCTTTTGCTACTTTCTCTTAAAGCTTTCCAAAGCAGGCTTGATTTTCTGATTAAATTACTGAGGTATGGTTTTATGTACAACAGAATGCACCTGGCATAGGTGTGCACTTGGGTAGATTTGGACAAATGCAGGAGATCTGGAACATCTAAAAATATTTCCTCACTGATGGGGCTTTGCAGAGTCACAAAGTGAAAACCAGAGAGCCTCTGAAACAGGCTGAGAAAGAAGCTCAGTGGTAATATTGAGATGAACTGCTCGTGTGCTGTCAACTGGGGCAGCCCAGCCATGGCGGCTGATTCCAACCTTGGCTTTACAGAGCAGCTGTGTGACCCTGGGTTGCTCCTGTGTGTAGTGGGAAGACAAAACCTTACAGGGATGTAGTGAGGGGATTATAAGGGACTACAGAATGGCAGCTGGCACCAGAATACCAAGATGGAGCTGGGAAAATAGTAATAGTTTAACAGATACAGATGTACTAAGACAGATAAGAACCAAGCCACGACACAGTTCCAGGCAGTGTTCTGTGTACTATGAAGACGATGAACAAGGCTGATGTCCTATAGGGACAGAGTGGCAGGTGCGAGCTGCTGAACTACAAAGCCACACTGAACCCACTTGCAGCTGACACCATTGTGAGATACATTCTTCTGAAAATGGTGACTTATACAACTTTGTCTCCACAAATGCCTCTGTGAATAGGTTCTAGGGACTTACACCTTGGCATTAGAGAAGGGGCTGGCAACCTGTGGCCCAATGGCCAAATCCAGCCTATAGCCTGTTTTATATGGGTAGTGAGCTGAGAATGACTTACATTTTCGGTGGTTGAAGATAGGATACAGAGAACAGAGGCAGAGAACAAAGCCTCAAGCACTATTACCTATTCCCTTATGAAAAAAGTTTGTTGAGCCTGATCTAGAAAACCTGTAACTGAGATATTAACCTAAAAAGTTAAGAGGCTTTTGCAACACTGAGTTACACACTGGCTTACTGTCATGTCCTGGGCACCCTCAGAGGACCAGGGCAGAAGGGGAGGGGGCACGTCCTGCTTGGCCAGGAGCATTCGGATAGCTCAGGAGCCCACATGCAGAGGACCTTTAGCTTTCCCATGTGGCCAAGGTTAGTGCCCCAGTACATTTCTCACCTGTGATTATCCAATTTTATCAAGCTTGGGCTTCCTAGGTAAGAGACAGACACGTATAAATGATATATATTTTCGATAACCTGAAACTTTCATAATAGGAAGGGCTAGAAATAAACCAAAGTCAATTTTTAAAGTCATAGGGAAAAGGGTGTGCTTTCCCAGAAAAACAGACTGGAGGACCAGTTAGAGTAACACTGGAGCCACATCTACCTGCAGGAAGTCATTGTCTCCCCAAGACTGCTCAGGAGTGGGCTCTGTCTTCCCTTGATATTTGGTAGGGTGAGGGAACACTGATTCTCAATGCAAGCTTGCTCCCCACAGTCTTTTCCTTGGAGCTGATTTCTGGTAGAAAGATCAGGTTTTAAGGAGAGGAGAGATCCTAAAGCCTTTTGTAAGATTCTCAAACTGTTTTTCCAGACAAGCTGAATCAGCATCACCTGGCAACTTGTTAGAAATGCAAATTATACCTTATTCCAGGACCAAGGAACCAGAAAACTTCAGAGGGCACATGCCCTTGAGTGACTGGGGGACAGCAACTATTCAGAGCCTGTAAATGCCATCCAGCTCATTAGAGCACCAACACACAACACGCTGGTATGCAGTGCCACAATTCATTTCTTAGGGCTGTGGCATACATGCGTCCTCTGGGTGTGTCTGTCCTTCAGAGTAGCAAATGGGGGATTCTAGGTCATTTGGAAGAAGTTCTCTAAACAGCGCAATTTCACTAAGCAATCAATCAGCAGGGTGGGCCTCCTCTGAGCTCTCCCCACAGCTCCTTCTCTGGCTCAGGGCTTATTATTTGCTGTCTGGCCTGCTGCGCCAGTGCAGTCTTTCAGTTCCTCTCCACCTTCCTTCCTCACTGGCAGCAACAACTTCCTTTAGAGACATCTTAAACCTGATGAACTTAATTCTGTCCTTCCTCTGTAGGATGAAATTCACATTCTCCTAATCTGGACTCCTCCATCTGTTCAGGCCTGCTGCTGTCTTGTGCCTGGAGAGCCCTACCCTTGACTATGACAGACACTCCATTTTCTGAGCCCAAACTACCCTTCATGCTGCCATGTTGCTGCCAGTGCTCAGAAAATGGGGAGGGATTCTGAGGGATCCCTTTTCTCTGTCATTCCTAGCCAACCCTTATCACTGGTGAAGATTTACATTTTTTTAAAACTAAAAAATTACAAATAAATTATATTACAGACAGAATCATGGAGATTAAGGTGCTCTATTTCATGTTGTTTTTGGTGGTACTGGAACGGAACCTAGGGCCTTGCACTCATGTTCATGTCCAGACCTTTATAAACAAATGTTTTTAGGACAAAATCATGTTAGGTTGCCCCAGATGGTCTTAACCTTGTAATACTACTGTGTCAGACTCCAGAGTAGCTGGGACTAGAGGCGTCTGTGCCTGGCCAAGATGATGTTTCGATGTGTTCACATTGTAGTCTTTGCCTAACAGGTGTGAAGTAACACAGAAGCAGAGACCAGCTAGTGGGGACCAGAGGTTGGGAAGTGGAGGAGGAGGAGGAGGAGATTACATCGGGTGGACAGGAAGAACAGGTCTGGGATCTACTGCACAGTAACATGACTATGGTTAACAGAATTATACATTTCAAAGTTGCAAAAAGATTTTAAATGGTTTTTCCACAGAAAATATTAAGTATATGGGGTGATACACATGTTAATCAGCTTGATTTAATCATTCCATAATGCAAACATTTATCAAAACATCACACTGTCAGCTAAAGAGGACTGACCAGGAGAGTGACCTTCAAGGATGGATCACCTTGGTGCATGGGGAGGAGACTGCCTGTCTCCAGCCTTCAGGTAACCATGACTTAACTGTGTGTAATCACTATGGCAACTAACCTGCCCAAGTACATATGGCAGGAGCAGAGAGGAAAGCAGCTCAGAGACACTCAGAACGCATTTCCTCCGAAGTGACCAAGGAAGGACTATGCTGATGTGATCCTGGTGACACAGAAGGGCTTGTGGTAGAGCAGGCAGGTTGACCAGGCTCACAGCACCAGCTGATGAACAGTCCTGAGGCTGGTCACCTTCTGCTTACTCCTATCGCCTTCAAGGAGACTCGTGGATGGGCATATTGGCTTGCTACTGTGGCCACCAAACACTGGACAATGAGTTCTTTCAAGATCCCCCTCTGGGTTTCTAGCACCCACACCTCCCCACCACTGACTGTGTCTGTCACAGCTGAAGCATCTCAAGAGCAGAGACTGGGCCTTTCTGATTGCTCTGTCCTCAGCAGCCCTCAGCAGCACCTGCTATGCTGCAAAAAAGTTGTATGAAATGTACCACGAGTGCGACCGGCACTGAGACCTATAAGCTCAGTCCAAATGCTTACCCCAGCTCAATCCCTCCTAATAATGTACCCATCAAAAAGTAGACCATAATACTGTTTAACAGAGGGCTTTTCTAGAATTAGTGCTCAGAATCAGTGAATGGTTTTTGTGAAATCTACGAATCTCTGACTTTGTACTACAATTCTCTACTAAATAGTTTTAAATTCTCCTTTGCCCCTAGATTTAAGGGAGCCTGAGGTCTCCTCTAACTCAAGCATAAATCCAATTAAAAAATTGAAGACTTCACTTTTGGGAAGATGGCATAGCTATATTTTCTTCTGTTCTTCCTGCTAAGCAACTGAAAACCCTAGACAGTCAGTGCAGGAAAAAAATAAACATGAAATGGCTCTAATAGGAGAGATTCTGACTAAGTGGAGAGTGACATATGGTCTTTGGTTTTCCTTTGGTCCCACTTACCTATCCACAAATACCAATGGCACAGACAAGCCCTCACATAAAGCTAGCCTTTCCAGCCAAAAGGGTGGGGAAGGGGGAAAGCAGCAAGACCAACTGCTCTACTCTGGCCAACTGGAGGGCATCTCTATTCATGCTGGCCAGGGGAGATGTGACCTCACCCTTGCAAGGCTGAAACCAGGCACCCAATCTGTCCACTATGGTGGGGTCAAAGAGGCTAAGGGAGGAGCTGGGGTTTCATTCCACCCTGTACCCCTCTAGCACTCAGGAACCAACCTTCTCCTCCTCCCTGCCGGTGGTGTCAGAGTCAGCACCTTTATCACTACACAGCAGTCTGTGTGGCCAACATGGGTGGGCAGTGCCCACTCTAGGTCCATGCAGCTGGAGTGAGGAGGGTGTCAACATGATGAGCTAGAGCCAGAACTTCTAACTCTACTTGGCAGAAACCAGACAGCGCTATCCCAATAAGACCCAAAGTCCCAGAAATTAATATTCAAGGGTCCAGATTTCAATCTAGAGGTACCTGCAAACTAAGATCTAGGAAGACTGCAAATTAAATGAATAAACAAAACAATAAACAGACACCAATGTTGAGATAACATATATGTTAGAATTATCTGACAAAATGAAAGCAGCCTAAAATGCTCTAATAAGCAATTATGAACATACTTGAAATAAATGAAAACAAAACCAAAACAAACCCAGTAAGCCTCAGCAAAGAAATTTAAGATATAAAGAAGAAAATAACAAAATTGAAAAATAATTGAAAAAAAGGTCAGTACATAAGCTTAGTAGCAGAATGGAGGATACAGGAAATGATCAGGAAATTTGAATGCAGAAAAACAGGACTCAGAGAAAACTGAGTAAAAAAATAAAGCCTCAAGGACTTGTGTGATTCTAACAAGATCTAACATTCTTGGTATCAGAATTTCAGAAGGAGAGGAAAAAGAGGGTCAAGCTGAAAAAAAAAAAAAATACTCAAATGATGACTGAAACAAATTTTGACAGATATAAACTTACAGATTAAAGAAAGTTAGAAAGAGAAAACCTCAAATAAGATAAACAAAGGAATCTATATGACTTAAAATCACATTTATGAAAAAAAAGCAAACCAAACAGCAAAAAAGGAAAAAGAAACCTTGAAAGTAGCTAGCGAGAAGTAAGATCATATCTATAGAGTTGGTAAGATAGCTCAGTGGTTCAAAGTGCCTGCTTAGACAAGCTTAGGCAAAAGTGCAGGGACTACGGTTTGATTCCCGGCACCACAAGCTACACTAGCCACACCCCCGGGGGGGCTGAGCCAGAAAAAAAAAAAAAAGATTGTATCTATAGGGGCAAAAAAATGAGAATGACAAGACCTGTCACTGTCATCAGAGATCATGGAGGCAGAAGGAAGCATTTTGCAAATTAAAAAAAATAAATAAATAAAGAAGGGCTGAGGAGACAGCTCAGCAGGCTAAGTCTGCCTGGTGAGTGCAAGGACCTGGGTTTGATCACCCTGTGGGCCCCGGAACCTTGGGCGCCCTGTGCTGGCCACTCAAACAGGGCATGGTAGCACATGCCTGTAATTCCAGGGCTGAGGAGGCTGAGACAGGAGGATCACTACAAGCCTGAGCTGCGTGGTGAGAGCCTGTATCAAACTGAAAAAACAAAACAAAACAACCCATAAAAGACACAACTCCCCCAAAACCCACCTGCACCCCAGAATTCTATACCCAAGTGAAAATATCCTGACACACTCAGAGGAAGAAAAATTTAAGGGAATTTGACTAATTGACTTACTTAAAAAAAAAAAAAAAGAATCAAATTCTCAAAACAGGAAATGACAAAAGAAGGAACACTGGAGTTCTAGAAAAAAAGAACAGAGTATGTAAAAATATAGGGATATACAAAGGGCTTTCTTTCAAGCTTAATTTTTCTTAAGTTATGTGCAATGCCTGAAGTAAAAATTCTAACATCATCTGATTTGGATCTAAATGTATGCAGTGGAATTTTTTTTTTTTTTTTTTAAATGTATTCAGTACAGGGTCTACAGAGTCTCACTACAGATTGGACTCCTAGTGATCCTTCATGTTTTTTAGCCTCCCAAGCGCTGGAATTACAGGTGTACACCACCATACCCAGTCTCAGTCACTGTCTCAGAATGCCCTGGGGGTGGTGTCAGCATGGCACACTGGAGATCAAACCCCTGGCCCCTGCATCTGCCGAACAGGTGCTTTAATCCTCTGAGCTAACTGGTTGGCCCTTGCAGTGGAAATTTTAAAGAAAACTGTTACAAGAGTGTAAGGCAAAGGAACATAAAAGGAGGTGAAGTTTCTATATGTCACTTAAACTTGTAAGACAAGCCCTAAGAACTGTATATATAATGTGATAACTAGAACAACCACTAAAAAAGTTATACAAAGATACAGGAACATATAGTTATAGCAACAATTTAATTAGAAGAAAATGGTTTGTAATATCCATAAGAAACTCACTTCTGAGATAATGATATAGGCAGGCTGGAAGTAAAAGGATGAAAAATACATTGTGGATACATGAGTAAAAAGGAAAGCAGGGATGACTATATTATTATTAAAGCAAACCTTTGAGTGATGAAAAGCTGAAGCTACAGCAACTTTAAATGTATGCACATTAAACAGAGCCACAAACTGCAGAGAAACACATCTGAAAGAGAATCTATTTTAGAGTTGGAGACAAATGTCAACAACCTTTTCTCAACTATAGAACAAATAAATAGAAAACCAGAAAGGTTACTGAAGAGCTCAACAATGAAAACCAAAAATTAAAAACCAGGGGCTGGGGAAGATAGCTCAGTAGAATAAGCGCTTGCCTGGCAACCAACCAAGAGAATCTAATGGATGTTTACAAACTATTCTAAAAAAAAAAAGGTAGGATACACATTCTTTTTAGGTGCCCACTGTCATTATGGCAAGAAAGGCCAAATTCTGGGGCATAAAACAAACCCTCTTCATTTAAAAGAACTGGAATCAATCAGTTATGCTTTCCAACTATAAGGGATTAAGTAAAAAAGCAGTAACAGAAAGGTAAGCACTTAAGAGTGAAATGGGCTTCTAAATAAAATGTGGGTCACAGAAAGTCTCAGGCAAATCTATGAAACTGAAAAATGAAAGTTCTGTAGATCAAAATATGTGGGATACAGGTACAGGAGGGCTGAGAAGGAAATTTATAGCACAAAAAACATACACGGAAAATGAGAAAAGTCTCACGTAGGTATGATGGCACATTCCTGTAATCCCAGGACTCTGGAAAGCTAAGACAGGAGGATTTCAAGGTTGAGACCAGCACAGGCAACCTGGTGTCAACTTTGTCTCAAAAAAAGATGGGATTCAGCTCAGTACTGGGTTTGAGACTCAGTATTGCAAGTTTGTACTGAGACTCAGTATTGGGTTTGAGACTCAATAACAAAACAGAACAAAGCAAAAAAAAAAAAAAAAAAAAAAAAAAAAAAAAAGAGTAAAAATCAATACAATTAATACAGATAAACAACAATGGCAATGAAACAGAGCACATTCATTAACAGACTTCTAGCAAGATTGGAAGGCAAATTAGGAACAAAGACCAGATACAAATTACCTATATCAGTACTGACATGAGGTATCACTACAGATCCTACAGACATAAAAGCCACAATAAAAAAATACTATGAACAACTCCACACAAATACACTGGTAACTTAGTTAAAATGGACCACTTTCATGAAAATCTGTAACTATCACAACTCACCTAACATGAAGCAGATAAATGAATAGCCCTATAAAGGAACCTGAGGTTATAACTAGTAACTCCCTGCCCCCAAAGTGAATTGTGATCCAAGTTCCCCACTTCACACAACAGTTAACTCAAAATGGATTATGGATTTTAAGAGCACGAGGAGTGTGCAGAGTGCTTGCCTAGCATATGGAGGCCCTGGGTTCGATCCTTAGCACCCGTGCAGTAGGGTGGGAGGCATGATACAGACTAGGAGAAAAATCTGTGGATCATGTCTGTCACGAAGGACGACTATCTCAAATCTCAACAATATAAAAAACTCTCAAACAATCTCACTTAGAAATGAGCAAAAGACATGATGTTTTATCAAAGAAGATAAACAGAGTCAAATAAACACATAGAAATATGCTTTGCATCATAAGCCATGAGAGAAACATAAATTAAGCCCACAATGAGATAACAAATGCTACAATCACATCAGAACTGCTCTAGTAGAAAAAATAATGATGCTACCAAATGCTGATGAGGACGCAGTAGTGCAGGTGTACCTCACACCTACACTACACTGCTGGTGGAAATGGAATAAATACAGTAACAGCTACCTCTGGAAAAGTGTGGTAGTTTACTAAAAAACTAAACAGGCAATTGTAATATTGCTCAGGGAACTGAGTCCTGGGCATGTATCCCAGAGAAATGAAATCTTATGTCCATAAAACAATCTGTATAGATTTCCTAGCTATCTGGAGTCTGACTACTCCTATTTGTCTATTTTCTGTTCCTATCTCATCCCTTCTCCCTCTGGTTTGTCAGTCATAGCTATGTTAGTTGAAATCAAAAGTCCCCGACAGCCACCTGCCACCTCTTCATCATTACCAACTCACCCAAACCACACCTCTGGAGGGAATTTGGCTTTGCCTACTACCTTTCCCTCTCCTTTCTCTCTAAGTGGCAGGACAGTGTAAGGTTTGATATGCACAGACTGGAGTGTGGCTCCCGCATTGCCCTGACCTAAGCTTTCTTAGCCTGAGTTTCCTCCCTGCAAAAATATGTAAAGTGATGCGAGTCATTAGGGTACAGGAGACAATGCGGCTCTGCTGTGTTGGATCAACCTCACTGCTCTCAGCTCCGCTGACCTTTTGTCCCTGGCCCACAAATATTTTCAAGCACCATTTGCTCTTTTTTTCTCATCACAATTAGTACCACACAATATATGCATTTTTTTCTTGCTAAAGAACCCAGAAAGTACAGGTTAAATGTAAGTGCCCACAACATGGTGATTCGCCACCCTGCTAGCAGGCTGGTATGAGTGACTTGAAGCCACAGCAGCCAGTTTCCAGTGTTAAGGCTTCATGGAAACCATCTGTGCCAACCAAGGTCACAGATAACACTCCAACTGCCAGGCTGTGTAGAATGCTGCCTGCCTCTGCACCGCTGGCTTCCGGGGACATGCTGACCACATGCCACTGGCCCTCCTCCTGCCTGGTCTCCTTCACAATGGCTGCTGACTGCCTTTGTCAGTCCTGCCCTCCTTCAGGACTCTGTCTTTATCCCCTTCCCACCCTTCTCAAGACTGAGTTCTGGGCAGATAATTCTGCCAGGATATTCCACAGCCACACTCAACTCAGCAGAGGCTACAGGCTGTCTGTGCTATTTCCTGTCCTAAGAGTAACCATTGTTATGACAACCTATAATACAGGTGGTGACTAGTGGAGGCTCAGAGGAGTACTTTTCTCTAAAAGTCACAATTCGTAAGTGGCAGATCCAGCCTTTAATCTGGGTGTGCCTGATGGCTGGGCTTTGAAAATTATCCCATCAAAATATCTACCATTTCCCTCTAAATTTAAAATAAGTACTCAGAAGAGTAAAAACCACTGATAATCAAGGCTGCATTTACACTATGAAATTGTAATTCTCTGGTAGTTCAGCAGTGTCTATATGGCTTGAGAATCTGTCATTTTGATCTGAGCTGGTCAGGACACAACTGGTGAAGTCTGTGTGGGGTACTATCTGATCAGCAAAAGTGAATTAACTAAGCAGATATGGCCTTTAAAATTTTAAAGGCATTTACACCTAATAATCTATATTAATATTCTATTTTTCTGGGAATACATCAATAGGAACCTCACAAAAATATACAGCAGTTTGAATAGTGAGCAAGTCTACAAAGCAATCTGGTGCTGCTGTGAAGACAGAGTAGACTTCTAGCTAGTGATTAAAAAAAATTTGTCCTTCTTTAATCTAAATCATCAACCTCGTGATCCACGCAGCGATACTGAATTCAAGTGAGCAAAAATACAGCAGCACACAAGAAGCCTAACTGCATATGGTCCTGT
Source organism: Octodon degus (assembly GCF_000260255.1). NCBI lineage: Eukaryota > Metazoa > Chordata > Mammalia > Rodentia > Octodontidae > Octodon > Octodon degus. The sequence continues at coordinate 4,522,575 of NW_004524628.1, forward strand.
GTGCACAGCAGGAGGCCCGGCCTTGTTTGCCTCCTGATGTGGCGTCACTATGTCACTCCTTGCCTTCAATAAAGCCATAGCTGCCAGACCTGCAATGAGAATGACTGCAGTTACTGCAGACATTGAGAATGGACTGTGCCAGGTTCAGAGCTATTTTGGCCTTTAGCCCTCAATCCATCCTGGCCTCCATCCAGGCCACACAGTCAAACTGTTCCAGGTAGGAGACACATAGAAGGACAAAATCCCATGACTGTCCAGCTACACAATCCCTGTTCAGGCCAACAATGAAAAATGGGAACTCCTGTGGCCTTCTGTCAGAAAGTGACTGGAGGGAAGATAAGAGAATGATTGGAGACTACAAGGTGCCCAACCAGAGGGGAGCTCAGGAGATGGTTGGTTATATTACCTGGGAGACAGGCCACTTTGCATGGCTTGCAGAAGCTAGACCTAAGCTCCACCTAAGGAACAAATTCTGTTTGAGATACTGGGTAGGTACAGGAAAAGAACAGGTTGCTTCTAATAACATAACATTCATCTACCAGGTAAACATGATGACCTTATGTAGGTGGGGTTAGCAGATTTAGAAAGCCAAGAGAGTAAGGCTTGTGACACAACTATTCTGCAGTCCAGGATCAATGCCTATCTCATTTTTTTCAGGAGGAGAGATGTGCTGGGATACTGGGAATGGAACCCAGAGCTCTGCACAGCCAGGCAAGCACTCTACCATTGAGCCACTGGGCCACTCCTTCAGCTCTAAGTTCACTGTAAAGACTGTCTACAGACATTTCAATAAAAGCACTGAAGAAAAACATGTGCACTCTGGGTTCTTCTTTCTTTCTGAACAGCAGCCATGGGAAGGACAACAAACGAATGTGACCACTCACGTAGAGAACCCACTGCTGTCTCTTTGTGGGTTCACATGTCACTAGCAATCCACTGCTTGTGCTCTACCACTGGATATCTTTTAGTAGATGTTCTGGGGCTATTGCGAATTTTAAAAAAGAAAACTTTTTTTTTTTCATTTTTAGTTTCAAATGAATAGCCCTGAGAAGAAAAGCGGAACTATCATGTGAGAAGCCTACTTCAGATACACATAGTTATTCAACTTGACTGTCCAACTCTTTGTATAATAAAAGACAGTTTATTTTAATTATGCCCAGAGTAGGGGACAACATATGTAACTTGATCTGATTTTTTGAAAGAGCTTTTAGGACTGGCCAAACAGCTCAGTGGATTAAAGTGCCTGCAAATAGGCACAGGAGCTGGGGGTTCAATCCCCAGGCCTGCCTTGCCAGCCCCACCCCTAGGGTGCACTGAGACAGCAATTGAGACTTGGTGTGGTGGTGCACGCCTGTAATCCCAGCTCTTGGGAGGCTGTAAACAGGTGGATCACTACGAGTTCCATCTAGTAGTGAGGCCCAACATCCTGTAGACCCTTCCCTAAAATTAAAAAAAAAAAAAAAGTTTTTAAGTACTCATCTAATATTACTATACAATTATGCTAAAATATGTATGTCCTATTAATAGGTCAATCAAAAGAGGATACTGTTGAGGTTAACAAATCATGTTCAAGACATTTTTACAGATACAAATGTATGTGAATTGGAGGACTCATCATACATAGCTAGTCTTCATATCACTGGGATGAAGAGTCTTAAAAGCAGTTTAAGGCTCTGGGATGCCAGGTCTCTTCTGCTCTCCTAGGTCCACCAAGCTCCCCGTCCTGGGTGCGAACCAAAGGCAGAAACTACGTACTGATCAGGGATAGAGGCGCCTAAACAGCATGGGGTAATAATACACATTAGCACGCTGCCTCAGGAAAGAAAGGAAGGCATGAAAGTCCAGGCTATACAGGGCTAACACTGAGCTACAGCTAGAGGCCACTGCTTAGGTTTTTCTCACTTTGTTGTGGAAGTTACAAGTCAGCCTATCCATTTGTGCATGGTGGGCACACAGCTAAGATGGTGTCAAATAATGCCTACCTCCTGACATTTATGCCCTTGTAGAGTTCTAGTTCCTGGAGTGTGGCCTGGACTATATTTCTAATGAGAACACTACAAAACTGATGGGCTATCAGCTGGGCACGGTGGTGTACACCTGTGATCTCAGCACTCAGGAGGCTGAGGCAGGAGGATCACAAGTCTGAGGGCAGCTTGGGGTATACAGTGAGTTCAAGGCCAGCTGCTTGGAGAACACACTGAAATCTTGTCTCCAAACACTTTTAGAAAGAACTAATGGGATGCCACTCTCAACAGTAGATCCCAGAAAACTGACTTCCATTCTGCCAGCTTTTGTTCTCTCGTGCACTCTTGCTCATTCTGGAGAGGTCACATGCCATCTGTGACTGTCTGAAGAGACAGGAGCCACCATAGGCCTCGATGTTTCCACTGTAACAAGGAAACCAGGGCCCTCAGCCTGTGCCTTGTGCCTGTGAGGAACAGAACCTGCCATCAACCACCTGTGTGAGCCGGGAAGCACAGCAGGTCACCTTAAGATGACGTCAGCCTGGCCGGCCGGCATCTACCTGCAGTCTAGCAGGCACCAGAGGATTTGGCTCTGCTGCACCCATGGTCCTGACCAGAGGAACTATGCATTGGCAGCTGGGGGTGTGTGAAGCCACTGGGCCTTCACGTACTTTGTTTCTCTGAAATAGTTTACCAAGGCAGTAGGCAGAACTCTTTATTATTTTTTTTCTTTTTTGGCAGAACTGGAAATTGAACTTAGGCCCTTGTGCTTGGCAGGCAAGTGCTTAGACAAAGACTTCGACCACCATGACCTGTTCCTTCTGACGGGGAGGCTGGGCCATCCGTCAGAATAGAAATTGAGCCATCCCCTCAGCCAAGGAGGCAGAACTCTAAAGCAGAGCTCTGCAAACTTTCTGTCAACTGTCAGACAATAAATTTTCAGCTCTGTGGGCCACGCTGTCTCTGTGGCAACTACCCAACTCGGTGGAAGCATGAAAGTAGCTAGTGACAACAGCCCATAAACAAACCACTGTGGCTGTGTTCTAATACAAATTCCAACAGGGGGTTGATCTGGCCTGCTGGCTGGCTTGCCAACCCTGCTCTGCAGGAAAGGCTGTGTGGAAATCCTATTTTTAAGTTAAAAAAGGCAGATGATCTCCATTTTACCTCTGTCCAAATTCTTTTTAATAATGAACAATGCTCTTTATCACAATAATGCCCTAATCACAGGCAGCTGAAAAGGAAAACAGTAAATGCGTAGCAAATTTCTGATTTTGAGAAGCAATCCAAAAAATTCAAATCTTTTTTTGACCCAGGGATACATCTACGTGCAGTGTGATGCAGAATTTGACGCCTGACAGGCGTTGTGCACTTGAGCCAAAGAACATCCCAGCACAGCTGTTTATCCAACTGCAATCCTGACAGCCCTTGTGCTTCACCCGTAAGCCCAGCCTCCCCATCAGAAGGAATGGGTGATGGTTACCTTTGCTTTTTGACAGTGGTGATGGAGGCTGCTCTGTAAACACTTCTAGGGGTGGGGAGTCATGGTGGTCGAAGTCTTTGTCCATGGCTTCTATGAGACTGGTGATATCTGAGTCCTCAGAGCTATGCCTTGTGCTGCTGGCATGTTCTGGGTGGGAAGGGTGTGAGAGGGGGGTAGGTGACAGCCGCTCGGGCTGTGGCTCCTGGTGCTGAGGCACTGGTGGTGGCGGCGGTGGCTGCGAGGGCTGTTCCAGTGGGCTGTGGCCATGGTGCTGGCTGCTGTGCTGGTTTTGCTTTGCTCCTTTGGACTTTCTGCCTGCTGTGTGGCCCTGGGTCACCGTATTTGCCTCTAAGACAAGGGGGCTTGCTTTGCCCGTAGACTGTGAGGAGGCTGCTTGTGCAGAAGTCCTGCTTGAGGTACTGGAACTGTTTTTGGCCCTGACAGTGTCCACATCAGCTGAATTTCTATTGCTGTGGCTGCTGTGGGGGTGGATCGATGGGCCACACTGCTTGTGACTCCCTGCACCGGGTCGGGACGATGAGCCGCCTGCTCCACAAAAGCTTCTACTATGACTGGGGTCACAGCCGAGGTTCAAGCTGAAAAAAGGACCAACTTTTTACAGATAAGATGAGTAAACAGCAACCCACAAAATCTAGTATTAAATTTATTTCACTAGGATGGCCATCACAAATAGAAGCTGAGAAAAGTACAGCAAGAGACAGGCATGACTGCCACAATCTTCCAGGGTCTTTTCTATGTGAAAATTTGGAAGTCAAGTCAGTGACCTATGTGGTAAAAACACATCTGGCATTAGTGCTTAGTATATTGCTGTGTAATTAGAACCACAGGTTTTCTTTTTTTACTCTTTCAAGCAAAGATCAACAGAAAGACGTCTCTTTCCTTTGTAATTACGTCAGTCAGCTCTACATGCACTAGAGCACTAACTGCATCATGCAAACGTACTTTCCTTCAGACGAGATGCCGACGATTCTCCTGAGATCAAATGGCCTTCCTACATCAAAGGGTGGGTTCGAGGCTTCAAATGACAGTCGCCTCCGAAATGGCTCCCAGATTCCTTGAGCTTCCAAATAGGCCGTGCCAATGACCAAGAGAAACAGCGCACTGTGGGGGTTGAGTCAGGACTGTTAGCATGAGAGGACCCATGAATGCAGTTTTTGGTAACATACACTGTGATACAAAGGAAGGAGATGTTCATGATGGTTTTTAATGGAAAAGATGAAAAGCCAAAACAGTATTTTGGATAAAAATCTGCAGACCAATTTTTATAAGATGCTATCGTACATGGAGACTTTATATGTATGAAGGAAATAATCATTTGTATCAGAAGATGCAAATGGAGGATAATTTCTCCTTTACTGAGATGAATATGAGATTTAACTCTGGGGCCAACTCTTTTTACTTTAAGAGATATTTCAGGTAACTATGCAAATTATATTTGACTCTCTAAACACATAATGAAATATATTGAAAAAAAGGATCTTGAGGACCTAGAAAAATGTTTCTAATCAGTTTCATTTTGCTATTATTATTTTTTCATTTTATGTATTTGTTACAGGGTCTCACTATGCTCAGACTCATAGTGACCCTCCTGTTTTCAGCCTCCCCAGTGCTGGGATTATAGGTGTCGATTATAGGTGTCCACGCCTGGACTAGGTTGCCGGCTCAACATGCCCAGGGGTGCGGCCAGGGTGGTATGCAGGACCAGCGATTGAACCTTAGTCCTTGTGCTTGTCAAAGCAGGAACATAATCTGCTGAGCTATCTCACCAGCCCTTGGCACATACTTATCATTATTTTAAAAAATTAAAAAAAAATCTTTTATTTATTTGGTACAGGGTCTTGCTACACAGCTCGGACTTGTAGCAATCCTCCTGTCTTAGCACCCGCAGTGCTGGAATTACAGGCATATGCCACAACACCCAGTCTTGGTGGCCAGAATGTTGCGCCTAGCTTTCTGGAGCTGGCACAGCATGTGGTAGTGGGGATCGAACCCAGGTCCTTGTGCTTGCTTGCCAGGCAGGTGTTTGGACTGCCGAGCTATCTCCTCAGCCCTGAGGCACATGATTATTAAGTAAATCAAGTAATTTTACCTGGTAAGTTATAGGCATTAGTTGCTTACTTATGAAATTAACATGTACTTCATTTGTGTAACTAATTTCATTAGTAAGGAGGGCTGTTTATTTTATATTGCACTCAAGAAGGGCTTGGCTCTAATGACCTGCAACAGCAGGCAAGTGTGGTGAAGACAGCTGTGTGCTTTGTGTGCTGCCACCCTCCAGCACTTAGTATTGTGACTGGGACCCAGTGGACACTTGGTAAGTGGTGTCCAGTAACAAGGGAGTACCAACCTCCAAAGAAGACACAAGTACCTCATTATTCCTGAGATGATGATGTACAGGGCCAGCTCCCAGTTGGGCCTGGGTAGGGCTTCTGCACAGGTTGCTAACATATGGTACGGGAGGGACGCATTCAATACAAATACAAACTCAGAGCCACTGGTCGTTATGAACTTCAGTTCACGAATAACTCTAGAAGCCGTGAAATCAGGAGTAAACCTAAGACCAGAAGGACAGCAGTAAGGCTGAGGTTTAGAAATAGAAGAGAAGCAGTTTAAACAAAACATCAGTCCTGTGAATCTTTGAAATAAGAACTTGAACGTGCTATTCCATGAGGTTAATGTACAACTGTGTTCTGTAGGTAATTTGAGAAATTACATTAAAAAAAAGAAGAATTAGGGGGGCCGGGGAGATGGCTCAGTGGAATAAGTGCTTCCCTGGCAAGTGCAAGGGCCTGAGTTCAATCCCCGATTCTGCCAAAAAAGAAAAAAAAGAATAGAGTAGTGTCTAGGGCTGTCCCTTATTTTGTTCTGTTCCTTCCTCTTTTTTTTTTTTTTTGTTCCTTCCTCTTTTACCTAGTCTACACTGCCCATAATACTTTAAAACAATCCCTAGCCCTAGTGATTTTGTATTATGCTCTACAGTACTGTTTATTGTTACAAGTGTTTTATATTTTGCTTACTTTAGGTACCTGGAGGAAAATGGTCTTATTCTTTAGTGTACTTCTAGATGTCAAGCACTATGCTTTGTATGTAGTAATATCATGAAATTATTATTCAGTGGAGAGAGGTTTTTATTACATAAACTTTAACAAAACAAGTTATCAATTAAATTGCAAAATATGCTGTAACTATTACTAATACAGGTACTAAAACTATCTTTTGACTGAAGTATACATTCTTTGTGTACAACCTGTTCAACAGCTGAGACAGACATTTAGGCGTTAACAGCTCTGAAAGTAATTCTGAAATTATTTTCTAAGATTATCTGATTCACTTTGAAGATAGAAGTTTTACAATTTTGAAAACAAAAATATAAAGAAATCCTTAATGTGAGATTATGTGAAAAAAATCAAATGAAACACTGATAAAGATCTCTTATTTTTTTGTAACAAGAAAATGTACCTTTGCACAAGATTGAATGAGAGAAGTGAGTGAGTCAATATGTTGTACCTTCTAAGAAAATACTTACAATATGACTATGTCTCTAGAGGCGTTAGCACTTAGTGCAAACTCTTGACAATTAATGACTTTAAAGCCATAGCCCTCACACGCATAGCCACTGATTTCAATGGCTTCTATGTGGACTGGAAGTTGTCCTGTATTTTCTACTTTAAAAGTTCTTTTCAATGTGAAATTTGGTTCTCTTAGTTTCAGACCTAAAGGGAGAAAAAAAAAACCATGAGATGAATCTTAACACAAATTGTGCATTCTACATTACACACATTAAATATATAATCTCTGTATGCCAGAGACTGTGAACCACCCCCATAGGACAAAGAAATCAGCCACTCCTCAAGTTTCATCAGGATGGCAAAACTTTACTGTTTTCCTTTTTGTACTTGAGTATGCCACTTTCCATCTCTAAAGATCCAGTAAACAACCCTGAGTGCATGGTATTGGATTTCTTTGAGATCTTAAGCATCTAACACTGATACACAGGTGTGCAAAAAGAGAAACACCCCTCGTTTTGTGAGTTATTTGCTGTGGAAAGTAAATGTTAAAATTTGTGCTGTGGGCACTGTTGGGAATACTCACTGTCTGTGCAATCCTTTAACAATGCTTCTGTGATTTTAAAGCGTAAGGAACTTCCTGGACCTGGAAGCTTGCCTGCTACTCTCAAGTTCTCAGTTGTTCCTTGTCCTTGGACCATGACAGCATCCAGCACAGTCAAATTATTTCTAGGTAAGAACAAGAATTACAGATCTTTCACCATTAAGTCTGTATAATCTTTTCTTCTGTAATTTCTACTTATTTTATGTCACCACACAGAAATTAAGATATTCAATGGGCATGGGACACATGCCTGTAATCTCAGCAAGTAAGAGACTCAGGCAAAAGGCTTACAAATTCTAGGTCTGCCTGTGTGGCTTGGTGAGACTCTGACACCCAGAGGAGGGGTATGCTCAGTGGCAGTTCTTGCCCACCTGCCTAGTGCACAAGAACCTGGGTTCAATCCCTATTACTGCCAACAAGAAATGAATACACTGAATTTAAGAGTAGAAATTTAAAAATGCACAGAAAAGAGTGTTTAATTTTTTTGGAGTCACATATGTTACAGTAAGGTATTATGTAAGTTTTTGAGTGTGAAACTTAAGGATTTTTATGTAAGTACTAAAAACCAACCCATACCTACATCACAGAACCTACCTGACTATGATTAACGAAGAAACAGTTCTGTTGTGAACTGGAGTAAACTTTACTTTGACAGATTTCTTTTCTCCAGGTTTTAAAATTAAGTTTAAAATGAAATGTCGAGAGGGGCCCTCTGTAAATCCTGTTGAACTCTGCAGGGGATGAGCCTGGAATCATTGAGCAGACAAATAGGAGTTATTAATCTATTCTCTGAAAAATGTGTTTTCTTTTACCCCATCTACAGCCCAGGAGACTGCCTCAAATCAATTATGCAAACAACTTTATCCTGCATGATTCAGACACTAGTTAGCTAGCAACCAAGGCTGGGTGCCCGAGATGAGACTTTGCATCTTGCATGAAGTCCATAAAGCCTCTGCTGTACAGGTCACTAAAGTTCTCAGTTGTGTACTAGGTGTTTGCTTCTATGCACAGGTATTTTAAATCTTACCAGGACACAGAGAAAAGGACACAGACCTAAGGTGAACAACAGCTTAAGGTAGGTGCAAAGCTAGCACCTGCGCAGCCCTTAGGTCCTGCTGCTGCATCCCTCTCCACAGAGGGCCAGCCAAGGGCTTTAGGTGAAGGCATGTGTTTTACTTTTTTTTGTGGTACCAGGGATTGAACTCAGGACCTGTGCATGCCAGGCAGGCGCTTATGCCACTGAGATATATCTCTGGCCCCCGGCATGTATTTTACCTGTAAAGTATCTTCAATTTATATAATCTCTTCTTGAATTTTATTTGAAAATTAGGCACACAGTTACTGCTTCAAAATCACCTCATGATTTAAGTTTAGCGAATGGTTTAATATCTAAAAATCTGATGTTCTGATGGCCAGTTACAAATAAGGTTAAAAAGCTTTAAAAAAAACCCAAACATAGTTTAAGAAGATAAACTGTTCTGAGTGCTAAGGATCAAGCCTAAGCATTCAGGGCTGGTCACACTTGGCTCTAAGCGTCCCAGGTTCTTCATGACTCTCTGCTGACCCAGGGAAGCTCCTCTTGACAACTCCTCTGTTGAACAGACACAACCGACAGACTAAAATGGGTCTTTCAAAATTAAAGATAAGCTATTTCTCTACCTTCCTCCCACTGACAACAGAACTTGCACCCCAGCTTTGTAAACAAGGACATTTGAACAGAACTGGATTTTTAATGTTTTCTGGGCCTTTTGGTGGCAAAGCCTCCTAGGAACTGACAGATCTGTCTATGGTAAAAGCACGGGGTCTACAGGCAGAACTTACAGTCACGGACTCTATGAAGCATAGTACTTCTTAACTCTTGCTTCTGAGGCAAAATTGTCTTCTACATCTTACACTGCTTTCTGTCAATGTCTACTGGGACAACAGAATATTCTGACTGTTCGAAGGTGCCTGGTGAATAACTCCCTTTTAAATATTCTTGGTAATTCATGGATATGATTATATATTATACATGTATTCTCAACAAACACTAGCAAATTTAAACTCTAATAACAGGACAAACACTGTAGGGTGTTATGATGCCTTCGGGCTACCACTGAGGCCTAATCCAAACCTCTCAAGATTTCAGGGACTCTTTCAGGGCACTCATGATGTCAGAACTATTTTAAGCATAATACTGACATATTATTTGCATTTTTCACTACACTGACATTTGCACTGATGGTCAGCAAAAGCAAAGGAGGGTAAAACTGCTGACCTTTCCCTTGAATCCAGGCAGTGGTGTCAAATTTTGAGTGGCCACTGCATGTTTCACTGCCGTGCACTTGGACTGAGGAACAGAAAGCCCTTAGCTGGCTGGGTGTAGTGCACTATCCCGAGCTGAGACAGAAGGATCTCAAATTTAAGCCCAGCCTGAGCAACTCAGTGAAACATAAAATATAAGTTATTCTAAAATATAAAACTACAAGTTAAAAAGGGGGTGGGGATAGAGAAATAATAAACATTAAGTTTATCAATCTTGCTGCAGGGCTCATGTTCCTTTATTAAAAAGGGAGTATGCAGATCAATGCTCCAGCACGAGGCTGGCTGAACAGCTACTGCATATGAGATGAAATAAACTAGCTTCAGCCTTGAGTACCTGGCAGGCATTTTCATGAAAATAAGGGATTTTACACCTTTAACACAAACATTTGTTGTCAATGATGAAACGTTTTTAAGAAAAATCTGTAATTTTATATAAATTGTATGTACTCCTATGAGCTTGGCCACTTTCTAATACTCATTTTCTGATGAGATTGGTGGTTGTACTAATGTGATTTTTCTGGATACTGCATAGTCAGCTCCTTGTTTTTCCAATTATATGTAAGCATCAGGTCAGATTTTCATCAGAGGTCAGCCAAAAAACTTATCTTGAGAGAATCAAAGAAGCAGATATAAAAATCCATCTGCCTATTAAGTCAGAGCCACTAAAATAGGTTTACAAAAACACAGAACAATCCATTCTTGCAAAACAAATGTTTTTCTTAAAATATAGCTAGATTTCCTTTTTTTGATATTGGGAATTAAGTTCACTATCTTGCGCTTGCCAGGCAGGCACTACGTTGCTGAGCTATCACAGTTTACATTTTTAATTTTATGTTAAATGGAATAGGTTTATTATTTTAAAAATTAATTAATTAATTAATTAATTAGGTAGAGGGTCTCACCACCCTCAGACTCATAGAGATCCTGCTGTCTCAGCCTCCCCAGTGCTGGGTATTACAGGTGTGCACCACCACAACTGGGTTTGGTGGCTGGCATGGTACACATGGGGTTCTGGGGCCACCATGGCATGCAGTACTGGGAATCGAACCTGGGTCCTTACACTTGCCAGGCAATTGCTTAAGACTGCCAAGCTACCTTCCCAGCCCTAGATTTATTATTTTAAACAAATAAAATTAATAGATTAAAGGCCCTCAATTTCAATTTTTTTTTCTTTTTTAATGTATGTAGTACATGGTCTACAGGGTCCCACTACACTGATCAGACTCCTAGCGATCCTTATGTTTTCAGCCTCCCAAGTGCTGGGATTACAGGCATGAGTCACCAGGCCCAGTCTCAACCCTGTCTCAGTGTGCCCTGGGGGTGGGGCTGGCATGGCATGCTGGGGATCAAACCCTGGTTGCTGCACCTGCCGAGCTATCTGGCCGGCTCTCAATTTCAAGTTCTAATATTCGGAAATATTAATAGATGTAATCTATATAAACAAGAAATCTCTATGCATTTCTTAACAATTTCAGGACTGTAATGGAATCCTGTGACCAGATATTTTGAGAACCACAATTCTATGGTTCTTTAGAACAGTGGGATAGAGTTTATCCTAAGCTCCTCCTAGGGGCCTTCCATGGAATTTTTAATTTAGAATAAATTTTGAGGTCTAGAGTATTCATGCATTTTCCTATGAAATGTTTAGTTTAGTGCATTTTACAAATATTATTTATAGACAACACAATAAAAAAGGTATTAGTTAATTTATGTCTTTGTTTTGTTTTGAGACTGAGTCTTGCTATGCAGTGAAGGCTGTCTTTGAATTCACTCTGTAGCCCAGACTGTCCTCAAACTCAAAAGTGATCCTCCTACCTCAGCCTCCCAAGTGCTAGGATTACAGGTATACGCTACTATGCCCTGCTAGTTCATTTATGTCTTAAGTATTTTTTTTTGTTATAAACATGGAGAAAATGAAGTTCTGGTTACTGAACTTTCCTGATATTCTCCAATAAATGTATTACACTGGCTTTTTTTTTTTTTT
>NW_004524628.1:4534585-4540181 GCF_000260255.1 Octodon degus
AAAAAAAAAAAAAAAAATGTATTTAGTACAGGGTCTACAGGGTCTTACTACACAGATCGGACTTTTAGTGATCCTTCTGTTTTCAGCCTCCCAAGTGCTGCGATTACAGGAATATACCACGCCTGTTTCAGCGCTCTCCAGGGGTGTAGCCAGCACAGCACACCACACCTGGGATTGAACCTCTGTCTCTGCTTGCCTAAGCAGGCACTTTAGTCTACTGAACTATCTGGTTGGCCCCTACACTGCTATTTTATAAATGGGAAAAGCAAAGCACAGAGATTCCAAGAGAAAGGCATGAGACTGAACACACAACTGTCTAAACTGCAGTCTGGTATTCCAGCCATGGGAAGAACACAGTATTTCAAGAACTGTAAGGTAACTGGTTCGATGAGGTTATCAGACACTCCCTAATTAGTAGTGATCATGTGGTAAGATCATGTGCACTGACGCTTCCCTCCACATCAAAGCCTTGTTTGAGCACTTAGTGGTTGCTCAGCCTGAATGACAGAGAACAGCTTGGTTTCTACACCAAATCAGCCAGCATGTACATTTATGAACCCAGGAATATGTACTGAGTAAAAAGCTTGCATACTTCTGTGCCAAGCATGGATACAGCCAGTCACAGGGGCTTACAGGTCATGGGGTTTATAATTTTATCAGCATTCAAAAAGAGATGTACATGATCAAGTTCTATATTTTGACACTTGCTAAGATAAATTATGTATTGGTTTATACTTCATTTATATAGTCTCAGAATTTCTGACAGCTTTGTGAGCTAACTAATGCTTACAAAGAGGAACCTTCTGCTTAGTGTGCCCAACAGCTTTTCTCAGTTTCTTTGCCCAGTTTCTCTGACTTTTCTAACTTCCCTAGTAGCTTGTCTTCAGCCAAATTTAAGGGCAGTATCTTTCATATGTGCACTCATCACATTATTAAACAGTATTAAGGTTGAATACTTACACTGTTTCTGTAGACTTGGAATTCTAGTGTTCTCAAATCTATCTTTGCCACTTTACTCAAGTTAAACCTAAAATAAAAAATTCACACAAATATCTTCTGAAGTAGCATCTTAATCAAATAAATTAGAGATATGTGTGCAAATTATCTTTTGGCAAGTTTTAGGATCAATATTAATAGTCTCCAAAATTAAAGGCTATTTACTTAAAAAATATATGAAAAATTCCACCTGTTTTCTCTTTATAGATTTGTTAGAAGGGAGTCTCATACTGCCTCATATTGAAAGCTTTTCTAAATGATGAATGCAGTATGGACCCCTCTCCCTAGAATCTGCTCTCAACTTTACAGATTTAGAATCTCACTGGGTTAAATCTATTACTGTATGAGCTGCAATAATATTTTAAATGTATAAAACAATAATTTCTACATAATATTGTATGAAACATTCTGGCTATAAAAATAAAGCAGTGCTTACCTTGAGACTAACTTATCCACAAATACTGAAGGATTGGAATATAAAGCCAGGGGAACAAACTGCACATAGATAGGAACATCTGCAGGATTTTCTAGGGTAATCTCTTCTTCCTTAAACAAAGCAATGAAATGTTAAAAGACTTCTATAGTTAAAAGTAAGAATAAACTACTTTGTAATCTTATTACATATTTTTATAATCTGATGTTACTTTGAATACTTACTGAGGAGCAGTTTGTACTAGTGAGTGGAAATTTCAAGTGTCGAGGTGAACTAAGAACTGAAGGCCAAGAGAGCTCGGCAGTGATTTTTGATACTATATTTTTCTGCAGGTCTGTATTTACTTCAAATACAGCACTCAACCTGGAAAAACAATTTATAAGTCACTGTATCAAAATGAGATATTTGAAAAGAAATTTTACTAGATGTGTGTACTTGAGAAAGTTGATTCTGGTCTTGAAAACTACACAGGTTTGTTCACAGTCATATTTTCCTAAGCTTTTAATGCTACATGATGATGTCTTTATTTGGGCCCAAAGGGTCGACAAACGTCTATCATTTGCTGTCTGTAGTCTGTATTGTTTTTTGTCCTATGTAAAGGTTGACAGACCTCAAGAACAGCCCAAATAGCCTCAGTGCAATCCTGTACAAGTTAAGCCTCTTAAAGGATAAAGTTCAGTTAGAAAAATTTGGACTGTATTAATTAGAAAAAGTGTATATATACAGATAACATATGATACTACGGGGGGCCCTGAAGAATTGTATATGTCTAGGGGAAAGATCTAGACCCCAACAGCAGGATTTTGGAGTAGAACTAATGAGGAGGCAGGAAACTGCTTGGCATATGGCTTTTATTCCCCACTCCCATACAAAACCAAACCAAACCAAACCAAACCAAACCAAACCAAACCAAACCAAACCAAACTCCTCATATGCAATGAAGAGTTAGTTAAAGACATCTGAACATTAGACGGTTTTATATATATATATATGATATATATATATATGATATATATATATATATATATATATATGATATATATATTTCAGTAACCATTCATGACCTCATTTTAATCTTTCTTATGAGCACTTACAATCCAGCTGTTTTAAACTCTTAATACATTTATAAATGGGGCTAAGTTCTCTGAAACCAAACAATGAAGCCTATTTTAAGTGGAACATGACTGAATTATGAAACTTAGACATTGATAATAGTGTAATTTTTATGAAGCTAGTAGCAGTATTTTTGTGACATACATACTGACAAGGTGACATAAAGGCAGGAGCAAGGAGTTGCAACCAGGCATGGTGGTGCAGGGCAGGTTGGTGTGCTTTGGGGTGCTGCTCAGTTGAAGGCAGGAATTTTGCTGGTAGGGTGCTGCTGAGCCTACAGCAGCCCTAAAAAGTAATTCACTCCTAACTGGACATTAAACTTGGAGATGGCTTGTAGTGCACATGTCCATTGGGGAGACACAGGACACAAAGTATAGTTTCAATTAGTGTTCTCTTTCTATACCTATTAGAAGTCTTTTTGTACTCATTTTAATATTTTAAAGTAAAAATTTTTTTCTGCCTTAAGATGATTTTACAACACAAAGTATTCAAATAACTCTAAGGTTTAATCTTTAATCGTTTGAGAATTTTATACTCATGAAGTTGGCTTTTTTTTTTTTTTGAGACAGGGTCATACTGTACAGTTCAGACTGGCCTCAAACTTGTGGCAAGTCTTCTGACTCAGCTTCCTATGTGCTGGGATTATAGGCATGTGCCACTGTGCCCAGCACAAAGCTTGAATATTTTGATTCTGATTTGTATATTTCAAACTTGCCAATTAAGAAGGTACTTTATTTGTCATATTATAATTTTAGAAAAATTCTTTTCTGAAGAATATGAAAAGGCCAGGTTTTTATACTATCAACTAAATATGTCTTTCTTTTTGCATCCAAGTGCAGTACTGACTTGTCATTAGCTTATTTTTTAACTTGCCAGAGACATAATGGAGACTCATCTGAATTGGGCCATGTGTGGCGCCCAACTATCCAGAACTTGGAATAAGGGTTTTTTTTTTTTTTTTTTTCCTTCCTCAAAAGCCTTCAGGGCACTTTTGGCCAGCGGGAGAGTTGTGAGGTTCGAACTCCAGGAACCTGAGGCTGACAGCTTTGTGGAAGCAGCCACTTAAAGGACTGAGCTAGGGCCAGGCCCCCAACTATCCAGAACTTGGAAATAGATGGAGTTCTTCTCAGAAGACGTAAATACACACTCATCTCCTGCTCTGGGAATAAGCCTAGAAGAGTAAGCATTTTCCTTGTCTTTCACAGAGGTCAGTGAAAATAAAAACTAACTTTCTTATGGAAATGAGTATGTCTAAGATGAACCCTGTACTCATCTAACAGAATGATAATTTCAAATAGCTTCTTTGATTTTAAGGAAATGTCTCATGCACTGGAGAAAAAATAAAAATAGTAGGGTGTGTATTACTGAGCAACATATAATTACTAGTGCAATTTAAGATGCCTTACTAATAACTTTCTGACGATTAGGCTTATTTTCTTAGCTGTAAAGCAAAGTAACCTAATATAAAAATATAGTGACATAAAGCAAGTAATTGATGAGGTGAGATGCTTCAAACTTGTAAAGATCACTAAAACACTTAAACCCAAACCACTCACCTGTGACCTGAATTTTCCTTTATTGCTGTCCAAGCTCTGAAGAGGCTCTGATGCGAGTCCCAGTCTGCATCCCACACATCTTCCTGCATGGCCACCCCGGGCTGCACCTTGGGTTCAGCTGAAACAAGGAAACACAAGTTAGGACAACCCCAGTCTAAACCTCACTGTCAATTTCCCTTCACATGATTTCTATGGCACCAAGGAAACAGGGACTTTAACAGTGGCAGCCCTGTATTAAAACAGCATTTTGGTGGGAGAAAAGAAGGACAGAGAATAGCAAAATAACTTACATTTGGACAGAAAAGGCAAGCCAATATAGCAATGATCTCCACACTGCAGCCCAGGATCAAAATAAATGTTTGCAATCTATAAAGAGGCACAGGAGAACCATGAATCCAAAATCCATATAAGGTCATAATAACAAAGTATTAATGGATGGGAATTCACAAGTATAACATTTTCAAACCTTGGACTTCTTTCCTGGCTCCAAGTCTTCCCTATTGCCCCGTAAACGTTTGTAATAAAATCGTACATCTTCTGACAAAGATCGTATTTGCTGTATCTTTACCTTCTGTGAGAAGGAATTCATAATATTTAAACTTTGATGAACTATTTTTCCCTGAAGAGAAAACAAACAAAAACGCATTTGTACATGGTCAAATTTTCTTAAGATAGTATTTCTAGGAAACCAGAGCCAAAACAAAGACCCTTAGGATCTACTTAGTTGATAATCTCTAAATTTTAATCAAAAGCTACCAAAAAACCCCCCTCAAAACAAAACATCCAAACTTTTTCTGTTGTTATAGCATATAAAAAAAACTGGGGGAGAGATTTGTGCAATTTTTTCCTTGCTTTCTAGGCTCAAATTCTAAGTCACAGCTTTGATTTCTCTATCTATCCACCTCTGCATAGGTTGTCTCAATTTTTATGACCTCATTAGGACACTCAAGCATCATTCAAATGATTCATCTGGAATGTCTCTTGCCTACAAAATGTTCCCTCGCCATCTCTTCACTCCTTTATTCATGAACTACCTACTGAGCTGTTGTAATTGGAGATAAAAGATCCCTTTCCAAGAGGATCTCAGAGCCTTACGGAGATCAATCTGTAAGAAAATATTACACAATAAGCACTGCTTCAAGACAGAGGATCTGATAGTGTTCTAGGATCAAACCTGAAACAGCTAGTGTTGAAGAGTCAGGAAATCTTTAAGCATCCCTAAAGTGGGACGCTATTTAACAACTTATGAATGACTTTAGGTGGGAAGCTAAGGCAGGAGGATCACAAGTTTGAGCCCAGCCTGGGCAACTCAACAATTTAGTGAGAGCCTATCTCAAAATAAAAATAAAAAACCAAACAACAACAACAACAACAACAATAAAAAACTCCCAAAGGCTGGAATGTGGTTCAATGGGAAGGCTCCGGGTTCAGTCCCTAGTCAGTCAGTCTGTCTGTCTGTCTGTCTGTCTGTCTGTCTGTCTCTCTCTCTCTCTCTCTC
>NW_004524628.1:4540281-4553220 GCF_000260255.1 Octodon degus
AGCACTTATTCCACTGAGCCATCTCCCCAGCCCCTCCATATCCAAGGCAACTTTAATCAAAGCCTCATCCTCTATTACTGAACATGAGGCTCCCCTTTTTTGCGGAACCAGGGATTGAACTCAGGCCCTTGTGCTTGCCAGGGAAGCGCTTATTCCACTGAGCCATCTCCCCAGCCCCTCTATATCCAGTTTTATATGTACAGTCACACACTTTATTTACATAGGTTTAGGTGAGTTTAAAATTATGTGTTTATATTTACAGTGGAACACACTCAACTGATGCTTTATTTAAACTCAAAGAATCCTTTTTGGTGACTAAAACCTAAGTCAGCCAAGTCTGGTTTTTTTTTTTTTGCATAAATCAAACTATTGTAATATAGTAGCTTTTGGAAATGATTTTTTAAATTAGGCTGCACATGTGTGGCTTGACAATTTCTTACCAAGCTAAATAAAAAATGATCCATTGTGCAGGTGACAGGTTCTGTCCCTAGTATGACTACTGAGTTATTATGGTGCTCATCGCAGATGGCTGAAGCTTTTCAAACTACAGCTTATCCTCCCAGAGACCACCTCCTCTTCCTCCTCACCCCATTCCTGGGTACACTTTCCCCTCACTTTTCCCAAACCACAAGGGAGACCCCCATCAGCTCCTAAGGTGTCACTAAACCTGCACCCCAAAATCTGTCCCTTCAAAAGTCCAAAAAGCCTTGTCCTCCCTTTGTCTCAGGTCAGAGGATCCTCCCCCCATCACCCGCGGATTCGCTCCATGTCTTTAGAGTCAAAAAAGGCCTCTTATCTTTCTTCTTTCTTTACTATGCCACCGAAACACCTAACTGCAGGTATTCGGATGGCATACAACATTCTGACTCCATTTTATCATAAATCTGTAACTGCTTTCTTAGTGAGTACTCTTTTTGTTAACACTACATGCATACACACATATAAGTACACAAATACATAAAAATATAAGAATTCTCATTGTTTTTTTAGTAACATTTGTAAAAATTTCTCAAAAATTTCATTTTAGAAGATTTCAAGATATGAAGTTATATCTTAATTCTTTATCTCCATATGCTGTATAATCCTTGATAATCAGCACGGTTCATGTGTTTCTACAGATCCTATAGACTGCTTGTGACCATTTAGACCATAAAAAGATTAGAACTAAAATTGAAAATTAAAAGAACATGTTACAAAAAAAAAAAAAAAAGAGAGAGAGAGAGAGAGAAATAATAAAAGAAGAGAAGTCAAGTCAATGGAACTAATTCCTGAAGGGGTGTAGTTTCTTGCAAGGAGGAGAGAGGAGGGGCAGTCAAGGGAGAGACATCAGCAAAGCCTGGGGCACATGAAGCGGCTTCACAGCCCTCAGCTCCCGTAAGGCCACCTGCTGAGGATGGGGCAGTGTGCGGGGTGGCCCCTGGCACTCACAGCTGCTTCCTCCTGTGTCCTGTATTTTCTTTCACTATGTCAATCTTTGAAACTCAGCTCTGACAATGTCAAGTTTCTGCTCCAAACTTTAGATTCCCATGGATTTAAGTGCTCTGAATTTTCCTCACACTATCATCCCAACATACCATTTTATCTTCTCTTAAAAATTCCCTCCATTCTTGCAAACTGGACAACTCGTCACCAGACTCTACCTGAATCCACCTGGACTTCCACACCACTGCACCTTGGATGAGGTTGGTCGTTTCCTGTCCTGAATGCAAGTCCTCACCACTCCTTATCTATCTCTGCCAAAGGAAACTCTAAGCCAGCTCATACGCACCTCAAGATGAATTGCCTCCATTTCCTTCTCTAGATAGAAAAGTTCTGAAGGAAAGGACTATTTCTTATTCCTCTTTGCATCTTCTAAAGAACCTGGCATAATGATTACTAAAGAACAACAGATATTACTATTGAATTCCGGAAACAAAGAGGCAGAGGTAAAGGAAAAAAATTAGCAAGGTAAAGTCTACAAATAAAGTGTCTTACTGGAAAGGAAGGAGGAAGAACCATTTGCTTAGGGAAGCAGGTCAGTGAGCCCACTGCAATCACAGCCTTGACAGGAATGGTCAGGATCTGTGGAGAGAAGAGGCAGGCCACAATGAGATCCACATGCAAGGCCTTGAGGGACCCTCACAGTTACTGTGGGTTTGTGGGGTTAAAAAATATCATTTTGGGACTTCTATGAGCAAGTCACTTGAAAACCTGTATTAAAGTTGCCCACAGATACTGTTTAATCGGCCAATGTTCTCCATAAGGTGTAATACAGTATATTTCTAAATGCCACAAGACACTTTTTAGAAATTCTCTGAAAACACAGTTAATAAGACTAAAAACAAAGGGGAAGGAATGAAGACAGATTTTTCAAAGCCCAAAAATATTATAGGTGATTAATGTAACAAGGACAAATTGTACTTCTAAAACAATGTATATAGAAGCTCAGCATTTTCTAGAGTTATGCAGCTCTCTACTATTTTGTATATAGAAAAAGACAATCTAACTTTAAAAAATGAGTTGATCATTCTAGAGTTAGAATTCAACTCACATTCCAATAGCATCACAAAGTAGTTACTGATGCAGTGATATGAGAAGACAATCACTTATTTTCATCCATAAAATAAAGCTTGTCTTAATTCTGAAAAGTATTTCTATGATGAATATAAGCATGAATTTCTTACTTTCAGATGCAATTCATTTGATATACTCCCAACAAATCACTGATTATTAAATGGCCAATTATGTTTATTTTGCAATTAGGTTTCTTTCACATGAGGGTTGCGTATGCTGAAAACACATAACGGGAAGACAAAAGTAGCACTTGTTGAAGTTAGCAGTGTTTGACTTCCCAAAGAACCTTTAAATATTAAATTATAAATATTTAGGTTTGGCAGAAATATATCTATTCAAAGTTTTACTGAATGCCACATTAATCCCACAAAAATCTTTCAAAAGTTCAAAGAACCTTTAAAAAAAAATCCTGTGATGCAGAACATCTCCTGTAAATATAAATGTGAGAACTCAAGATCTGATTCCTGATGACGTTCTCCTTTTTGGAGTAGTTACACAGGAGGATATTTATGACAGTAGGAAGAAGCCGATATTGAGCTTAGGAAATTCAGTCAGGCTTTGAGCAGTCCTAAAGCATCTGCAATCAGGATTCTAGTGGAACAATTCCAAAGGTGCTATGATACTGCTATGGCTTGTGTATAGATGTGCCACAAAAGCCTCACAGGCTCACACGTGGGGCTTTTTGGAAGTGGCTGTGTCTACGGTATGTCGATATGGATTAAGGGTGTGATAACTAAATCAATCTGCTAACTGGTTTAGCATAGTTCTGAGTGTGGATAAAGAGACGGTCCACCCTTCTCTTTATTGGTTGGTGTAGGCAGCACCAACCAATAGGCTTTTAGCCCACCTAGAATAAAAGGGAAAGGGAGGCTGCTGCTTTCTTCCTTCCTTCCTTGCTATGGACTGTTTCTCCTCTGCCACAGCCCTCTCTGCCTTAGAGCCAGCTGACTACAGATGGAAACCTCTACAAACTGAGCTAATATAAACCTGTCCGCCTTTAACCTGGGCTGTTGTGTATTCTGTCTCAGTAATAAGAAAAGAACTAAGACAGTAATCTTTCTAAAGTTGCTCATTTAGTTAGGAAATTTTAGTTTTATGAGAAAACTACAAATTAATCAATACCAGTCTTCTATACATGAGCCCTGAAGATAAGTTTTTAAAGTACGATACTGGTCAATTGTAATTTTATGAGTAAATGTAGTTTTTTTGTTTCTATAAAAGTAAAAAAACCCATACATATATGGAACTTTTATCAATCAGTTTACAAAAAAAAGAGACCCAGAAAAAGCCTATTTGCATGAATTTGGAACAAAGCCCTTACCTCATAGTCTGTTGTGATCTGTATCGCTCCATCATGAATCCCTTCTAGTTTTTTTGCAGTAAGTTTGACTCTGAATACCGCAAAATAGCCTGAAGCTAATATAACCTAGAGGTGGTAAAAATGACACCATTCAATAGCCTTGCAAGTTCAAGTTTTCTATTACTGTGGAAGAGAAGGTTATAGTGATGAACTGACTTCCACATCCTTATCCTACTATGATGGCGACTGAACACATCTTTGTGTACAAGTTCCTCAAAATACTGCCCGTCCCTTAGTGGTCACCTGCTGTACTTAGCCACTGTGAACATGGGCTCCAGGGAGAGCAGTCAGTGCTCAGCTGGGGAGGGCTGCGGAGCTCTTCATTCACTGCCCACACTTCTGTGAGGCCAAAGCAGTAGGGCTGGAGCAGTGCACAGCCTAGCGCCAGCCCTCCAGCTACAGGTGGCACAAGCCTGCCCCAGGTTCTGAGTGTCACTCTGTATGGTAACAGTGACTCCCACACAGCAGATGGGTGTGGACGCCATCTAAACACCAAAGCTATAGCATTCCATGGATGCCATACTGTCAGCAGCCTGTACATAAGGACACTAGCTTCTCCTTTTGTAATCTGTTCAAAGGGGTCTATTTCAACCTGCTCCAATCCTTTCAATATCAAATAATCAGTGTTACTATGAGTTACATAAAAATACTGAGTTATGCAACATAACACAGCTCTTTATTTGCAGTTCAGACATCCTCCTTAGTTTTAGGAAACAATAAGCTTACTTACTGATGATTGGTCTGATAAAGAGGATTTTTCCAACTCTGGAAGGCTTGAAATTATTGTAGTTCTATTGCCTTTTTCTGTAGCTACAAGTTCTATTGATAATCCATCTCCTATGATATGCCAACTTTTTATAGCCAACTTTAGAGAGAAAAATGTGACAGTAATTATTTTAACACAAGCATACAATCCTTAAATGTGATTCAGAATAAAAATAATTTCTTTTACCTCAATTGGATTGCTGTTTATAATTGCAAATAAAATATTACTTGCTTCCGTAGCACTCAGTACTCCAAAATCTATGAAACGTTCTTCTATTTTGGGAGGCAATACAAAGTACTGGAAAGACATAAAAGGATTAAAGATAAAACTACATTTATGTCACAAGAGAAAGTGATCACATTAAGATACACTAAAGTTTCTATGTTTTATGTATATACATATATATGTACAGGGAGATATTAAATACAGTTTTAGAACTTTGTACAATGAAAATCTTTTGAGTAATCAGAGAAAAAAACAAAAACAACGCCCTTTATCAAGCTGCTATTTCTCCTCTCAAGAAATACAAAGAAAGGAAGAAAGTTAAGGAGAAATTAAGCGGAGCTCTTGGGGATTAAGGCAAAGGATCTGTGATCTCAGTAGGCTCCACACACAAACAGGGAATCATTTCAACAAAATAAGTTAAAGCAGGGGGACAATACTGAGGTCTCTTTAGCGCTGCAGTACTAACTGAGGTGGAGTTTAGAGGACATTTTTTTTTCCTAACAGTTTTCTCTCTTATCCAAACCTCTTTCATTACTCACTCTCAGAACAGTTTCACATGGACTTTTTTCTGGTTTATTTTCTGTACCAAGATTAGCTTTAGTCTTTCCTTCTGTGCTGTGTTTCCTTCTGGTCTGTGTTTTATTATCTTACTTTCTTCCTTCCTAGCTCTGGGGTCCTCATCTAGCATGTGAATGATGCCTCTTTCCAGTATACTCATTCTGTATGTGCTACCCACCCAGCAGTCTCTAACAGCTGATGCAGTTATCAGATCTGCTGCTGTGATGTCATGGTATCTGTGTTGAAGCAACTAACTCTAATTTTACTTAATAATGGCCTCAAAGTACAACATAGTAGTGCCAAATATTGATGCCAGCAATTCAAATATGCCAGAGAGAAGCTAAAAAATACTTTAAGAGAAAAGGTGAAAGTAGTAATTTTAATTTCAGTAGATGAATATTATTCTTGTTATTATTGGGTCTATCTCTTACTGGGCTTAATTTATAAATGAAAACTTAAATTATAAATATGTATATATAGGAAAGGCCCTCCACACAGATGTGGGGTCCATATCTGTGGAGGTTATATACAAGTATTATGCCATTTTATATAAGGGACTTGGGCATCCATGGTGGAATTGGGTGTCTGCAGGGGATTCTCCAACAAACTCCTCTTAGAATACAGAAGGATGATAGCTCAGCAGACTAAAGCACCTGCTTAGGCAGGTGCAGGGACTGGGGTTCGATCCCCGGTGTGTCATGCTGACTCTGCCCCAGGGGCGTGCTGAAACGGTGACTGAGACCAGGTGTGGCGGCACGCGCCTGTAATTCTAGTGCTTGGGAGGCTGAGAATGGGAGGATCACTATGAGTCTGATCTGTTTAGTGAGATTCTGCAGACCCTGTACTAAATACATAAAACCAAACCAAACCAAACCAAACCAAACCAAACCAAACCAAAAAAACCCAAAACAAAAAAGAATACAGAAGGATGACTACGGAGAAATCAGTATTTGGGTTTTAGGAAACAGGGGATGGGTTGCATGGGCACTAGATCTTGACAGTACATCAGTGTGTAGGGCACATATAATAAACAAAAGATGGGCAGGTAGTTACATTTTAAAAGCAGATCACATACTTACATCTAAAAACCCTGTGTATACTCGCACAGGTAAATGGAATTTAGAAGCATTGGTAATAAGTAAAATGTTATTATCTATGTGCATGGATGATGTAGATGGCATAAAAAGAAGAGTAAAAATGTATCCTGCTTCATTAGGAAGAATTAAGACTGGTTTACTGAAGTTGTGAACCTAGGAAACGGGAGAAGAGAGAAATATAAAGTGTCAGTATTACCTAGTTGGGAGAACTGCAAACTAAAAATCAAGAGGATTCCCAGACATACTTTAAACATTGCTTTGGCTTCTTCTGGCAGCAACACATCATGAATGAGGATTGCAAAACTGAAAGTGTTAGTTAGGTAAATTGGCCTTTCCACAGGATCAGCAGGACTGTCTCGGATGTGAAATAATGTTGCAGCGTGATCAAATCCCAAATAACTATTTGAAGAAAACAAAAACAAATCATTTTTATTTTCATGGGTTAATTTAAAACCCAAGTTCTTCTGCTATACTAATTTATGCTTATCATTAAATATATTAGAATTATCCACATGATTTAAAGCAAATTTAGATTTATAAAAACTACAGTACTCTCTAATGAATATATAATCAATTAACTAGGATCAAGATTGTATTAACAGAAAGGGCCTCAATGTACTTTGAAAATTCAAGTTTATCATTAAAATTGCAACCAGATTTGTTAAATAACTGCTAAGTTGTACATTAAGTGCTTATTGGTTACAGTATAATTAGAAAGTAAATTACATGTTACTGTCCATTTATAAAATTATAATTCTCGAAGTGTCTGAGTTTATAATTGAAGACAAATGATTTTTTTCAAGTCATAAAGTAGTACCTGGCTGACACTGACAAAGGTTCTACAATCTGAGGTACAGGACCTCAGAATAAATCCTGAGGGCATTTCACTGACCTTCTCAGACCAAAAAGCTACAACTCTTGTTGCACAGGTCCTGCTTTACCTTGGTCTTAACCATCCAGTAGAAAAGTATGAAGACGAAATATAGGAAGTAAAGCCATGTTGTTATGTTGAGCTGTGGGGGACTCAGGTCAATAATTTCTGACATTGCCAGTTAAACAGAAGACCCAATGCTATTATGGGCTACTGGACTCTTTTAGAATATTTTGCTGAGTTTACACACCTATAATATTCAACAACGGAACTTAAAAAAATTGGGATATAACTATGAATGTCCATTTTGTATCTGTGTATTCAAAGTGGTTGGGATAGATATATAGTTGCATTCTCTTAATGAATGGAATGATTTGTTCTAATGGTGTTTGTAAGTAGGATCACAAGTCTGCATGTTGTACAGCAATTAACCACTAAGAAGAATATATGCAGTGTATTATTTGTTGAAACTGTACTTTCGATTTGATTTGAAACTGTCTCATTGATATATGTTTATCAATAAAACTTTGAAAAGAAAAAAAAAATAAAGTAGTACCAACCCACATTCACTTACATGTTACAAAAAGAACAACAGGAAGAAAATAGTCCCAATGTTTGAAATATTATTAAAAATAAGATTTGCTTTTGAATCATTAAATATTTAAACAAAACTATGATCAAATTTACCTTTATCTCTTAAGCAAGTAGGAAATAAATGAAATATAGGAAGTTTTCTTTTATGATGAGGTTGTTCTTTATAACAATAATCCTACCAGGTGCAGATGACTCTGGGTATGATTTTTGCTCAAGTTAGTAGGAAATAAAATTAAGCAGCAAAAAGTTATAAAGCTTATTTTAAGAAGGAACTCACCCATCTAAAACTTCTGCTTGATATGGTATTTCAAGTTTAGAATAACTCTTTTCCTTTGCCTTAACAGTTATTTTCCCAGAAAACTGAGATGGTTTCTTTGCCCTGGAGGCTGAAAGGAAGCATAATTTTTTTTGAAACTACTACTTACAAATGGTTTTCTGTGGGCTGACAAAATCTTACTTAAAAAAACCCAACTTTTAAAATTAACAAGCACTTGTACTATATTTTAAATTGAAATCACATTTTTTTCATACAATATGGTAAATACTTTCTTGTTTTTCTTATAATGAGATAAACTTATCAATAACTAGCAAGTAAACAGAAGCCAAAAGGAGAAACACTAAGCTACTGCTCAGTAACCACAAGTCCTGGCCTTACAGCAACAGGGTTTCTCAACCCTGGCACTCTGAACATTTAGGTGTTTAGATTCTCTCTTGCAGGGGCTGTCCTGTGCACTGCAGGATGTCTAACTTCATCTGAGACTCTACTTGCTAGACATAACACTGCTCCCGTTCTGACAACCAAAAATGTTCTTACTGTTGCCAAGTGTCCCTTGGGAGGCAAAACTGCTCTCTATTGAGAATCACTGGTTGATAGTTGTACTGAGAAAGAATTAGTATTCCTTGTATGATGAGTCTTGCTATAAGGCCGACACAGTACTGTGGTGTAAGTAAGAAAAAGGCAGACGCAAGGACCTGACTTCTCACTTTAGCCAGCCTAGAGAGAGGCGGGAGGGCACAAAGCCCCTACTGAATCACAGCAGGTTCAATTATTTTACAGTCCTCTCTGAGGAGGTGGAACCTTGAGATTTTGTAACAGTTCTAAGTCTATTTCAAATTACAGCAATTGATAATCTGGGTACCCATGAGATGTTCCTTTCAAAACAAGTAAAAAAGCTATTCAATTTTCTATTTTAAAAAAGCTATTCTATTTCAATTTTATCTATTCAATTTTTAAAGTATTCCTGACACACTTCCACTTATGAGAAGAATTTGTATCTGAGTCCAGCGATGTACAGATGGCAACCCTAGACTTTTAGAATTACAATTAAGCCTCTCAGCAGGCAAGAATATGCTTGATAGTTAGCCATCTCTGGGTGGTTTTAGTTTTTCACTATTTTGATGTTAAGGGTGACTCTGAGGGCCATGATTTAGGCATTTCAGAGTATGAAGTCACGTGTACTACTTCAGCAAATGAAGGAGTAAAAAAATCTCAAGAAAACTCAGTTAACAAATAGGTGATTTTTGATGAGAAAGATGCTTGATAAGCGAAAACTGCAGAGTAAATACATGTGGCACAGTCTACAAATATTAAAAGTTAAATAACGTATTTCCTGATTCTTAGCAATCAGAGGGAAGTTTTATGTTAGAACCTGGGTGGTAGGAAGTAATGTAGAAGATGAAAATATTTCCCCTCAATATTAAAAACCACTTTAAAGATATATAGCATTTCTCTGGGTCACTGAGGCAACAGAAGCAAAAATTCAAGCCCAGTCTGGACAATTTGGCAATTTAGTGAGATCCTTTTTCAAAAACCAAAAAAACCCCAAACCAAACAAAACGATACAAAAAACAAAGGGCTGGGGAGGTCACACTTGCTTTTTTTTTTTTTTTTTAATAATTTATTTACTTACTTATTTAGCGGCCAGCTCAGCTTGCCCTGGGAGCAGGACTGGTACGGCATATGAACCTCGGTCCCTGCAATTGCCTAAGTTTGCTTCCATAGGCGCTTTAGACCACTGAGCTATCTCACCAGCCCAACACTTGTTTTTAAAGATGCTTTCTTTTTGTCTTTACAGTTAGTTTTACGTAACTCCTTTAAGCGCTTATTTCAGGGCTGGGGAAAGAGCTCTCAGCTCTGTAGAGCAAGGGGGCGCTGTGGGGCACAACTGGGCTCCCTAAGGAATCAGAGGGTGGCCTAGGTGACCCTGGAGTTTAGGAGTCGTAACTGGCTGCTCTCCTCTGCTGGAGAAGAGTAGCTATCTGGCATGGTCTCTCAGTAGAAATGAACCTGCACCACAGACTTGGACAGAACTGGACAGCAGAACCTTCCCTGCCAGGACTCTCCATTTCCAGCGTCTATGTTGTACAAGCACCCTGCCTATTTAACCCTGCTCCTCCACACTTCCCCCTCAGTTCATGGCATGGATTCTGAGGCCTATATGTGGACCAGCACGTGGGTGTTCTGTGTTTTCCATCTAGATCTCTCCTGGACATCACGGGGGCTCTCATGCACTGCCTAAGGTGTGGCAGCTGATGCCTAGAGCAGGCCATTTATGGGCAGGGCCACACGTGGGCTTCAGCTGGACTTCACCAGAGAGCCAGAGTCTCTGCTTTAGGGCTTCTCTGCACCTAACCCTCTGGAGAGTGTGTTCTTTTTACATTTAATCACATACAGTTAGTCATTATGTCACAGTAAAGTTTTTGGGACAGTAAATACTATTAAACTAGGCAAAACTGAATAAAGACATGCTGTAAAAATTTTAAAGTCCAGGTTAACATTTCAAATGACAAAATACACATTACAGTACACCTGTTTGAAATACTAGATAATCTGACAATTCTA
Organism: Octodon degus; assembly: GCF_000260255.1. NCBI lineage: Eukaryota > Metazoa > Chordata > Mammalia > Rodentia > Octodontidae > Octodon > Octodon degus. The sequence continues at coordinate 4,551,148 of NW_004524628.1, forward strand.
TCATAAAGCTATTATTTTAGTTACGCAGGGCTGTCTGCTTTGCTTCTAAAGGCCAACAGGGTAACACACTTGGGTCCCCTTCTGTCCCTCTCTCAAACAGAAGCTTTCTTTCCCTCAATAAATATATTTTGTTCTTAAAAGAAAAGTGTTAAAAAGAACTTTTGCTTTCATAATTAAACATGCTTCTGAAATTTAAATATATTATCACTCAATTACAAAAAATTAATGATTGCACAAGTAAGGCAACTGAATACCTATAACTGGTTAACCCACATTACAGACACATTCCAATGCCAATGTATTTGCTAATGATTATCTATTGCTAATACTGATTTAGCTTTATGAAGTTATGGTATTTTCTTCCATGAATCAATCAAGGGTTCATGATGTCTTATGGGAAAAACCTACATGGTAATATAAAATCTGACTGTATAATGGCCTGGACTTTTATATGAACATGTCTCATAGATGTTTTCTAATTTATCAAAGTTAACACTACTCGCTTAGAAAAAAAGCAAATACTTACCATCAAAACTAATGCTTGCAACCTTGGTGTATTTACTTTCAGAAGCTTTTAACGTGATTGGTTTAAAGTGTACTGTTATAGCATCGTTTTGTGGGGTAGGTCGAACACTCTGCAAAGAAAAAATATGTGTATGTGCAGCATTATTTTGTTCTAATAGATTAGTTGTTTTACACGAGGAAACTAAAGCAGAATGAAAATTTACCTTCTGTAGTCCCTTTAAATAGAATAGACATGTAAAACTTCAAATTAAGCTCATTAGAATACTTTTGTGAAACAGAACAATGACCAAAGGAGAGACATACGCCCGATGGAAGGTATACAAATCCAAACTCTCACACTGGGTATGAATACATAAAACATTCAAAAAGATACTTATTTCACAAATGAAATGTCTCATTTTGTATCAGAGAAAGTGACTATTGAAAAAAAAAAAAAAAAAAGAAGGTGACTATGACAGGCCCCTCTTAAACCTATAGTACCAAATTTAACATCAGACTTTGAAGGTGAACTAAGCATGACCCTGGGGCCAGTGCCTCAGTGTACACAAACTGGTTCTGCAGATTCTGGAACACGTTCTCTCCTTCTCAGGGCCTGGCCAAGCTGGGCATGAGGAGCAGCAAGGAAGACTACAGGGATATTAAATTAGAAGAGATTGGACTGCTTTAGGCTTCAATAGTGAAATCTTTCAGCTCAAAATAATTGAATCTAAAATATCAAAAAGCAGTGAAGCTTTTGCTTGCAACCTTGGAGTATTTATTTTCAGAAGCTCTTAATTTGATTGGTTTAAAGTGTACTGTTACAGCATCATACACTTACATTTTTACAGCATGCTTTTAAAAAAGACATTTAAAGGTATAGCTACTTTGGTTATCCTGACACTAATCATTTTAGTGGAAAAGACATTAAAGATCCTAGCCACTTTTCTTGTTTTATTGATGAAGCAAACTTCATGCTACCCAGTGATGTTTCAATGGTTAGGCACCAAGAGGCAGAACTAGAAACCAGGATTCCTCACTTGGTCCAAGGCTAAGCGACCTGACTTTCTAACTTTGATAAATTAGAAAAATCTTGATTTTTTTTTTTTTTAAACTTCCTTTAGGGCTAGGATGTAGTTTCCTTGATAATTTACTTTGAATCTTAATCTCAGCTGCAAAACCTTCCTGGGATATTTGTTGAATTTTCAGGGGCACATGTTGCTGAAGCCTGTCATTTCTTACTGGAAAGAACACTGCTCTTTGTCATTCATCAGGCATGCTTGTTAACACAGCAGTCGGGTCCAAAGTCATAAACTTCTCCCAGAGAAATCTGCCTAACTTGAACATCAAAGGGCAGCCCCAGAAGGCACCATAAGGATGGAACAGAGTGTGAAGAAAGAGACTGATAACGTTACCATGACTGCCGGAGACGCTCCCTCTCCCTAGCACTGAGGCTGGTCCTCAGCAAGCTTTTAAGGGCGTGGAATGAAGGCCCCACGGTTCTGAAATTGTCTGTGTTTGGTATTTTCCACATATGAAACACACTTTAAGATTTTTTATTCGGGGGGGGGG
>NW_004524628.1:4553320-4569149 GCF_000260255.1 Octodon degus
TATTTTTTTGAGGAACCAGGGATTGAACTCAGGCCCTTATACTTGTCAGGGAAGCATTTATTTTACTGAGCCATCTCCCCGGCCCCCAGAGATAATATTTTTAACACTGTTTGTAGTATATTCTCCGTTTGTTTTTTATTAGGGTATGTTTGTATTACATAATAAATGCATTCACCATGGGGAATCAGTTTCCAATATGAATGAATATGTTTATGTGTTCATACCAGTCCCCCTTAGACAAATGGCAATATGCCATACACATGCACACTTTTTCTACCTTAACTTTTCACTTAACATACCCTGATCATCACTCCTAGTATAGAGAGGGATTCCCAGTTCTTTGATAGCTGAACAGTACTTGATTGCGTGAAGGTAACCTAGTTGATTCCTCTCTTTTGAGGAGAGGAAGGAGGCATAAAATAACTTGGTAGCAATTGCACTGTTTCAAATGTAATGGAAATTTCTTATTAAAAAAAAAGCTTTTATTAACAGGTATTAATTATATATTAATGGGACCCCAGTCTCTTCTTAATGGACATTTTGGTTGGTTTTCTTTACAACTAGCAAGAGCAGTGAACCTGCAAGCAGAAATGTTGGTATAAATGCCTAGGGAAGCACCAACCTTGGTCAAAGGGAAAGCTGACCTCTGGCCTCAGCTACTAAAATGTCACCTCTAGGTGCCTGCAACATCTTGCCAGACAGAAGTGTTCATGTTTCTGTGGGGACTCTGCATCGTGAAGTATTAGTTCTAAATTCCAGAGAAGTTCGAGAAAAGGAATTATGCCAACCTAAGAGAGAGGCTGGAGGCGAAAGGTCAGCCACGTGGACAGTATGTGATAGAGACCCAGTGAAAACCCCCGGGGGGCCAGAACCTTGGGTAAACTTCCTGGGCCAGCAGTCATCCCTGTTCGTTGTCATACTTAATGGCTGGAAGGAAGTGATCTTATCCTGGACTGACTGGGACCAGAAGAGGAGATTACGTTTCACTGCCCCCTTTCACTGTGATAAAGTGTAGCTGTGAGCCCAGCAGCTTTCAGTGTTTTGTGACTCCTTCTAGAACATTAGTGAACCTAAAAGTGCTTTGAAGAGCCCTGCAAAATTGCGACTGGTTAAGAAAACAAAACACAGAGCTGGGCATGGTGGTACACACCTATAATCCCAGTACTCCGGAGGACAAGGCAGGAGGATTGGCGTGAGTTTGAGGCAGCCTGGGCCACATAGTGAGTCCAAAGTCCGCCTGAACTACCTATCAAGACCCTGTCTCAAAAAAAAAAAAAAAAAAAAAAAAACCACCAAAAAGGCTGTAGACTACAAAGATAAGGCTGAGATCTCCATTACCAGGAAAAACAAAAAAGTAAAACAGATATCCTGTGGGCATCACAGGAGGTGACAGGTTCTTGCCCTTTCCAGCCTCAAAATCACAAGAGTGAGAGACTTTGCTTTGAGAAAAAAGCCACAGAGCCCCTGATCCAGAACAGAGGCAGCAGCCACACTAGATTTCAGAATGGTGCTGGTATAAAAAATTTGTTCCCAAAATCAGGGTCAGGGTGCTCAGCAATCCAGACGCTTGACCTCTACAGCCAAGAGGGAAAAAAAAAAAAGCCTGGCTACTGCTCCAGCTGCCAGCAGACCTTGACATCACCCACGTGGCGCTGGTTTAGGTACATTCAAAATGCAGGGGTTGTGAGGTTAAAAGGGCTTCCATCTAGATTTCAGAAGGCCGGGGAGGCCAGGCAGTGCATCCCTGGGAGCAGCATGCCCCTGGAAGGGCAGTGTGTAAAACAGAAAATAAAAAGCCTATTCAGTAGAAACTCCAAAAGTTTAAAAAAGCCGAAAAACATAAATTGTCTGAGGAGAGCTACAAAGAGAGAACAAAGCCAGCCCTCCCCAAAAAGCCACGAGAGCTACCAGCAGAAGTGCCTTAGGGGTAGAGCCATGTAAGACTTTTCGAGCTCACAACTCATTACAGGTTGCTTCAGATGTACCACAGAAAACTACAAGACTTAAATGTTTGCCCTTCTAGATTTTAAACTTGTTTCGGTCCCAATGGTTTGCATCCTGCTGTGTATGCCTTTTATAATAATAATGTTTATCTTATACTTTTAAATGTTTAAAGTGTTTAACACTTCATTTGTACAGGGACTCACAGCTAAGAGTTTGCCTTAGCTCTTAAAAGAGACTTGAGACTTAGACTTTTCAATAATACTAAAACTGTTAGGACTTTTTTTTTTATGAGGAAAAAAGTACATATTTAGAATTAGCCAGCTGGACTCAGTTTAGATGATCCCAACTTTGTTGGCAACATCCAATGCACCATAATCGGGAGCCAGTCGAACATATGCCTTCTTCTCTCCATCAGGCCTGATTAGGGTACTGACCTTGGCAACACTGATGTCATGCAGCTTCTTTACAGCTTGTTTGATTTGGTGCATATTGGCTTTGACATCCACAATGAACATGAGTGTGGTGGTGTCCCCGATCTTTTTCATGGCTGACTCTGTGGTCAGGGGGAGCCTGATGACGGCATAGTGGTCAAGCTTGTTTCCCCTGGGGGTGCTCTTCCGAGGGTACTTAGGCTGCCTCCAGAGCTGCAGTGTGTTGGGATGGCGGAGGGCGGGTGACATTTGTATCTTCTTTTTGTGGCTGAGGATGTCTTTCAGCATGGCCTTCTTGGCCTTTAAAGCTTTTGCTTTGGCTTCAGCTTTGGGAGGGGCAGAGTTCTTCACCTTTTGGCACCATCTTGGTAAAAAGGCCTAGTTTTGGTGTTTTTGACAGGGAGATTTCACTATGAAGTTCAGGTGGGCCTTAAACTCACTTGTAGCCCAGGCTAGCTTCAAATTTACAGCAATTGTCCAGGGAAAATTTTGTATTTTGTATTATTTTTGCCATAACAAACACTGAACTAAGTAGTAAACAAATATCCAATTACAATAAATGTTTTACATAAATGGATTTTCTCATTACCATTAAAGATAATACTAATCAGTTAAAACTGATTTCTGAAGGAAGCCGAAACAAGACAAAAAGCAAAAGAAAATACTTAAATAACTGATCTCTCCTTTTTTACTTACCCACCTTGTAAGTCCAACAATCAAACAGAATCTGCATAATCTATTTTTCCTCACATGGCACAGAGATGCTAGGATTTAGCAGTCTATGGACCTCTTGTCTGGTTCTGCTTGAGTGGGCACCCGAGTTTGGTTCCTGCCTCCCAGAGAGAAGTACTATTTTCCCTCTGGCCCTTACAATTTGGGTGGTGAGAGGTGAACCAGGTTTCTCACATTACACTTAGAACCAGAGTGGCTACATCACCACAAAACACAATTCTTCATAGCCAGAGCTTAATTATTTCTGACTCTGTCGTAAGTTTTAAAACAAATACTACATAAATAAGGAAGGAAAAAAGTAAAAACTTACTGTTATTGGTACATCTTTTGTTCCTGAATTTAATAAATGAAGATTTAAAACTTTTGGTAAATCTGTTAAAATAGAGGAGAAAAACATTTTTCAAAAAGAGTGTTTCTAGCAAGTTAGAATCTTTATCCTATTAGATTTGAAATTGAAGCTATTCTAGATCATGGAATAAAACAAATAAATATAATGACAATCACAATGAAAGAAATATTAAGTAGGAATGACTTAAATTCATAAGAACAGCATGTATTTCAAAAACTGCCCCCTCTTAGGCAAAGATTAAGAAACAAAATAAAATAACAGCAGCAACAACAAAAAAATCAGAATGGAATTCAAGTGAAGTCAGACATTACTAATCATTCACTTTGAAGCATCATAAAAATAATACACAATGTGAAATTATCGAACTAAAAGTTAATATAATTTAAAAAAATGTCTTCAATGCTCAACTCTAAAAGTTACCTATGTATGCTTCAAGTAAATCCCAAATTATAAGTACAGTATTCTTTTTTCTTTTTCCTTAATAAAAATCCTCACTTGGGTTCTAATTTTTGAATTTAAATTCTTTCTCTGACCACCTTGGATAAATTTCTAATACTGTATCATTGCAACACAATTTAACAGTTTATAGCTATACAAAAACAGAAGTAAATCTCTTCACTTTTGCTTAACTATTAGGAAAAAATATTCATTATAACTGAAAGGACAAGGAATTGGATTCCTTGTCTACTTTCTATCAAAGTAGGGAACTACTTTCTATCAAAGTCTCCCCTTCTGAAGAGTCACTTCTCATCCTGACCTTCTCTCCCCACCTGCTAAGTAATGCTGCCATGCCAGGTGACAGGGCACAAGCCCCTGAGGACTGTTACTTCTCTAAGGTCAATTACCGAACTCACTGAGAAATAAATTTTCAAAGCTGAGCTATGATGTGCGATAGAGTCATTCAGCACTGAAATTTTAAAAAAGATTTACATAGACTTTTATTTTACCTTGTGTTCGTAGTGTACCGAAATCTAACATTTCGGTTGAGGAATAAATACCCGGAGCTTGGAAAAAAAGAAAAGTAAACAATTATCTTTCACTTTGCCAGAGTAAGATGTGTACAAGATAAAACAAAACAAAACAAAACAAAACAAAACAAACAAACAAACAAAAAACTCCTTGCAAGGTCTTCTGTCTCCCACTAACCTGTTGTGACTTCAACTTCAACAGGAAGAATGATAAATTCTGTGCTGTCTGATGCATTGGTCTTTATTCTTATGAAGGCTGTGTGATTATCTGCTTCTCTAGATGAGAAGCTGGCTCGCATCACCCCTTTGGTTTCATAAGGAGGAATTTCCTGAGAAATGAAGAGAACATAATGTAGCATAGCATCTGTAATGTTGTAAAACTACCTTGTTTTATTCAATTAAATGAGACTGACTGAAAGATGGATTATTTTACATATCTATTAAGAAACAATACATTGCCAATTAAATGTCCTACAGATAATACATGCTCCAATTTTAGAGAATATTAAAATGTGAAAAGATATGCTTCTTATAATATGGAATATGGCATGTGAAGCAAGCAAAATAAAAATCAAGTATTTAAAACAAGCTGGGAATGGTGGTGCACCTTGTAATCCCAACACCTGGGAAGCTGAGGCAGGAGGTGCGCTAAAAGTTCAAGGTCAAGAACCAGCCAAATAGCTCAGTACATTAAAGCACCTGCAAGAAGGCAAAGGGGCTGGGGGTTTGATCCCTGGGCCTGCTGTGCTGGCCCCGCCCCTGGGGCACACTGACATGGCAGCTGAGACTGGGTGTGGTGGTGCTTGCCTGTAATCCCAGCTCTTGGGAGGCTGTAAACAGGTGGATCACTATGAGTCTGATATAGCAGTGAGACCCTGAACATCCTGTAGACCCTCCCACCCAAAAAAAAAGCTCAAGGTCAGTTACTTAGTGAGCTCAAGACCAGTTTGGACTACCTACCACAACCGTGTCTCAAAAAAAAAAAGGCTGAAAAAAATCATCTGTAAAAGGCAAGACTAATCTACAAAACCAGTCATTTTTTAATGAGTTAGGAATGTTTACGTAAGTATAGGAATTTAGTCCTGAAATTCTCTACCTGACAGAAATGTCACCATTAGAAGTAAACAGGAATTTCAATAAATGATAACTGAGAAGGTTGAGACAGCTTTAATTTAAAGCTTAATGAGCTGGATGTGGTGGTATATACCTGTTATCCCACCACTCAGAGGCTGAAGCAGGAGAATCATTACAAGTCTGAGACCAGACTGAGTCTCAAAGTGAGCTCACAGGCAGCCTGAACTGCTTAGTGAGACCCTTTCTCAAAAAAATACAACACAAAAAAAGCCTAACAAAACAAAACTTCCCAAGCAGATCCAGTTCACCAACTGCATTTATTAATATTCTTGGTACAAAAAAACAGCATCAGTTTTTAGTCTTGTAATGAAAACATTCACAGAAATACTGAAAGACTAATTGATTAATTAAAAAAAAGGTATCTGTGTAATGCTTTCCTAGTTTCACAATATAGCTTCCTGCAAACCACATATAACTTTAGTACTGAGTGATACCCCCAGCCCTTTCTAATTAATTAATTAATTAATTAATTTTTTTTGGTGGAACCGGGTATTGAACTCAGGCCCTTGTGCTTGCCAGGGAAGCGTTTATTCTAAATAGCCATCTCCCCAGCACCTAATTAATTATTTTTAAGACAGGGTCTTGCTATGTAGCTAAGTCTGCCCTCTAATTCATGGCGATCCTCCGATCTCAGTGCTGGGATTACAGGTGTGTGCCACTACACTTAGCAATCCTTTTTGAGGGTCTTCTTGAGTCACTGTTATATCGTCTAGGCTAGGCTTGAATCTTGTGACCTTCTGTCTCAATTTACAAATTTATTTCAAAATACTCAAGTCACCAGCCCCAAAATGTCACCTCTACATTCCTTCTCTTGATGGTGACTGATGAGGAAATCATCATGAGGTAGTATGTGTGTGAGACAGAACAAGTAACAAACTCTGATCTTCAGAACATTTATAGTGGAAAAGTCAGTGTATCTCCAGTCATAGATAAGTAGTGATTTCAGTGACATTGGTTCAAGGTTATTTACCTCAACAGGTTTTTCCCTTTTGGATTAGTGCAAGGTAGATGACAACAAGAAGTTTCGTAAGACAGGAACCGAAGTAGTTTTGAAAAAACTGCTTAGACAAACTACTACTAAGTAGTTTTGCATACTAAAATCTAGTCTTTAAAACAACTACACTCTCTTTTAAGCTTAATTTTTAAATTTGCCTTATTTCAATTAAAAATACAGTGGAGCCTCAGTTCATGAATGCTTTTGTTTGTAAGCAGTTTGGTTCACAAACAAAAATGTTCAATAGAACTGGTAGACGATGACAACAAGAAGTTTCATAAGACAGGAGCCAAAGTAGTTTTCATAAGACTACTTACCAAAGTAGTTCTTGCATATTATTTAATTTGGTTAATATCTGCTACTATTTCCCCAAGAAAGTGATCCTCAAAGTATTGAAAAAATTGTTAATGAAAATTGAATAATATTGAAAGTAGATGTAGAGCAGCTACAAATTTAAAATCTAAGCTATCACAAAGGTTTTGATAAGATTTTCCACAAATGTGCAAAGCTCCATCTCGGTCAACAATGAGTCTGACAGTTAAATTCTCTACCTTTAAAATATCAGTCCTTCCCACATTTGTTTTTAGCTCATGGTGGGCTAAAGCGCTCATCAATTTTGTTCACTGCTCTTTCTAAGAATTATGACTTTTCCCCCTTATTTCCTCATTTATTTTTCATACAATTAACCGTTTTTTTTTAACCTATGTTTTTTTCAGGAAAGAAGGAGTTAAAATTTTTTCTACTGTATTCAAGAAAATGACTGGTTCCCTGTGAGCACACCAGAAAAAACTGTTTTCACTCACCCACAATTTCCTGGTGCCTCCTTGCTGGCCTGTTGGGAGTTCAAGGTGGAGGTCTCCTCCACTGGAGTACATTTCTACCACCTATGATAGAAGAGCACAAGGGGGTGAGGCTTTGAACCATACTCTGAGTGCTAAGACTTGCTGTTACACAGGCATAAATTTGATACCCTAATTTTCAGAAAGAATTAAAACAATTATAAATGTAGGATAAATATACCACTAAGTTCAGTGTCTCCTATGTGTAAGCAAGGATGGTACAATGGTACCTCAGATCATGAATTTTATTTTGTGATTTTGGAAAAGATGGCCCTATTTCTGTTTGTATGGGAAAGATGGCCAAGGTCCTATCTGTCACTCAATGTAGAATTTGCAAACAAAAACAAAATTCTTTTGAACATTTTTGTTTGTGAACCAAACTGCTTACAAACAAAAGCATTCATGAACTGAGGCTCCACTGTATTTTTAATTGAAATAAGGCAAATGTAAAAATTAAGCTTAAAAGAGAGTGTAGTTGTTTTAGAGACTAGATTTTAGTGAGCAACAGGAATTTTTTCTTTTCTAAAATAGTAATTTATGGAAATCATCAAGGTTTAGAAATATGATTTTGTATTTTTTATAGTAATATAAGTGCTTCATACCACATATATAATATCTAGCATTCATCTAGTAATTACTACAACTGTGAAGAGATATTATTCCCATTTGCCCTGATCTGTTCATTATACACTATATACATGTTTTGAAATATTACACTATGCCTCATAAATATGTATGATTGCTATGTGTCAACTAACACAAAGCAAGAAAGTATCTAGTTTCTACTGGCAGCAATACTACAAGTACTAAGAGCTCTGTGGTTTACTTAAGGTCCTAGTAAAATGGCTTTACTGAGATACCACTAATACACCAGCCTGGGAATTCCAACACAGGTAGGTGGGCATGAAGCCATCAATAACTACAATACTACATATACCTGCTGCCTCCCAAAATTTCCCCAGGCCTTTTGCAATCCACTCATCCCTATCATCTCTTATCTCCAAGCAACCAGTTGATTCTACTGTTTTCTCTTTCTTTCTTTCCTTTTTTTTTTTTGTGACAGGGTCTCACTATGTAGCTCAGGCTGGTCTTGAGCTCGCAGTGATACTCCTGCTTCAGCTTCTCAAGGGCTGGTATTATAGGTATGAGCCATTACACCTGGTGAGGTTGAGTGTTATAAAGTTTTACATGAAGGGAATAAACAGTAATTATTTTTTGTCTGGCTTCCTTAATTCACTACAGTTGTTTTGAGATCCATCAGGCTGTTACATGATTTAAATATGTATTAAAAATCATTTCTTTTCTATTTTAGGGCTCTATCACAGGATTTTCTGTTTGGTTTTCTACATTTTAAATCAGAAATTTATTTAAACAAGATATTGGAGGGCAAATCTGTTTAGGATGCTGCTGCTGCTTCTTCAAGTAATTTATTGCCATTTAAAGACAGATTGCTCTATGTTTAACAGTTATGTACAAAAGTTATAAAATTTTCCTCTGTTTCTCAATGAAAAACACTAAAGTTCTCCAACTAAATAAGCTTTGCAAGAATTCTATATTGTTTTTGTTAACACACAGCAAAAAAACTTACTGGAAATATAATATTCAATGAGAATGCTACTAAGGAGAAAAGAACATTTTCGCAGAACCAGTATTTTCCTACATCTTATCTCCATTTGATATCAATTAAAACACCATTGGCCTCTTATTTTAAAAAAAGAGCAGTATCTAGAGTGGCTATTCTACGTACTGTAAAGGAATGGAGAAGGGAAATGAAAGAATAGAGAAAACTACTATGCTAAGTTAGGGTGAGTTGGAACCAAATTGCTTTTTTTTTTTTCCAAATTGCTTTTTGTAACTGAGAACGTATTCTTGTTCTAAAGAACAGAGTTCTGGATAACAGGCTCCCCTCTTAAGAGTCAGTAGCCTTCTTCTTGTCTGTAGCTAGAACACAATTATGTCTTCACTCTCCACTCTAGCTGTGCCAGTGTGCCTACTTCACTGAATGGCTGCCTGTCCAATCAGAATCTGGTATGTTACATTGACAAATCTTGTTGTTAATAACAGGCTTCCATTAGTTTACTAGGTAGGTGGTGTGTGATTTTATTTTAAACTGCACCAGAGAACCACCTCTAATCATGCTACCTTCAAATTAAAATTATCACTGGTCTTAGTCTTAAGTCCTTCCTTGGGCTCTTCATTGGCCACTGCAAGGGCTGGGCATCTCCTTGGCTGTCTCTTCGTAGAAGAGGAACCAAGTAGATGCCGAATGAGTCCACAGGCAGCATGAGAGAGGGCAGTGCACTACGGTGCAGTGTTCTATGTACTTCCATGATGATGGATGACACAGTTGTTTTCCATGTTGGCCATTAGAGATAAAGCTGCTATGCGCACAGAATATAAGTCTCGGGGAAGACATTTGATTTTCTGTCTTTGGGCTAGTGTCTTTTTGCCTAAATACCACACTATTCATGCTATGAAAAAATCGTACATTGTTCCTCCCCATTTTCTTTTTCATTGTCTATTAACATTTATACCAGGGGATTCTTAGAGGACAAAAGCCATTTGCAATGTCAAAGACTGTATTTAACTATGCAATGTGTTATTTTTCCTCTACCTTCCACCTTCAAGCTACTATTAGCACCTGCAGTATAGGCCTAAAGAATCCTGGGGCCCTAGGGGTTGATGCAGCAAGAACCTTTTGTAAAGTATTTGCATGTCCTTCTAACAGGCAACACAACTAGAAGATACACTGCTTGCTCACATCAGAGAGCTGGACACTACTGAGATGCACAGTAGGGATTTCTGGATAGCTCTAAAAGACAAACACTTGCCAATCCCACTGCAGAAGAGACAGGAAACTTGTGAGGAAAGATTTCAAAAGGTTGGCTGAGATAAGAGATTTTTATAATTTGCTTTAATTGGTGATTCTCTCTCATCATTTCCATGGATTTTAATAACCAGACTGCCATCACTAAAAAATTAGTTACTATCAGAAATATACATAAGCTATTTTAAAAAGTTTAAATTAAGCCAGAAAGAGCCCAGAAAAACAACAAAAAGAAAGGTCATATAGCTGAAAATGCTTCTGAAAGGCAGAGCTGCCTAAATTGTAACAGCAGAGAAATCTGATCACTTAAAAATGGTACCCAAAACTTCAAATCCAGACTGTTGTCCTCCAAATTTGAGACTGCAACAAACTGTATTAAAAGTAATACTTCTCACTGACACATCTGTAAAGCTTCATTATTTTAAATAATCTTGGAAATTTACAAACTGAAAATTCTTGCTAAGCATGAATTCCAACTGAAGGGAGGCTTAGTCAAAATCACTCTCATAAACTCACCTGCAAAGGCTCACTGTGAGGATTGTGGATATTTATTATAGGAGAGAAACTACTATTCACAGGGACTCTGGCTCCAAGGAATGGCCTCAATCGGTATGGATTTGGAACTCCAACACCAAATACCTGATTTAAAGAAGGAAAAAAAAAATGTCATTTGAGTTCTTTCTTTCTTTCTTTCTTTTTTTGTGGAACTGGGGATTGAACTCAAGCCCTTGCACTTGCCAGGAAAGCACTTATTCTACTGAGCCATCTCCCTGGCCCCTTGCATTTGAGGTTTTTTTATAATTACCATTTTTATATTTATAACTCTGCTGATCTAGAGACCCATGAATCTAATTTAAATGCAAAACAATAATCTCTAAAAATCTTGATTTTGATACATAGTTTAATCTATGTACACTGGGAATGCTTTCTGTAACATATTCGAAACTGAAATGACAGTAGTCCTTCATGAAATCGTGGAGCATATAAAAAGAAAATAGACAATCAAAAGAACTCCCTACTCCAAGTATCAGAAGATGGATCCATGACTCAATCTTCAAATATCAGGCCAGCCCCATGTTATTCCCACATCTAAAGGTCCTAGGTTGACTAAAGAGAGTGAGCCAGTTATTCAAATGACAATTATTTATGGAATATATATGATGTGCTAAGACAAACACATGCAGCAGTGATCAGTTTAATACTGAGCAAAAGAGATACTATGCCTATCCTTATGAAAGTTACATTCTAGTGTTGAGGTTAGACTAGAGACCAATAAAAGATTTTATTGGCTGTGTGCTCTTGGTTACCTAACCTTCTGTTATTTTATTATCTTTTTGAGATGGGGGGTTTCACTATGCAGTTCAGGCTGGCCTTGAATTCACTTTGTAGTCCCAGTCTGGCCTCAAACTTGCAGTGATTCTCCTGCCTCAGTCTTGCAAGTGCTAGGATTACAAGTGTGTACTATCAAACCCAGCAAAAAGATTTCAATAAAAATAATCTCTCTGGCTACAGAGTGAATCACAGATTGTGGAAGAGGCTTGGGAAGAGTGGGAGACAGTGACAGTTGTTGCATAATCCAGTGAGAGGTGACACTGCTTGCAAGAGAGCAATGACAATACTGAACAAGTCTTTGGGGGCGGGGAGGGCGAGACTCAAGATACATTTAGGAGGAAAAGTTGAAGAAAGACTAGACATGAAGAAGGAAAGACAGAAGACAACTAGACAGTGGGGATGACCTTGAGAACACCTAGCCACAACCTTCAGGTAGTCCATTTGGACCACCTGGGTTTGCTGGGGGATGTGTTCATAGGGTCATGACCTTCATTTTTATGGCGCTTCTTTCTTTTACTTGACAGTACTGTTAAATGGCTGCCGCCTATACAGCACTTCAAAATTACTGAATCAAGCATCAAAAGTTTACTGAAGCCTGCTACGTAATCTTTAAAGACTTAATTCACTCTAAGGAAGCAGAACATGATTTCTTACTAAAATGAGATATTTACTGATACTTATTTTCAAAATATATTAAGTATTAGCTATAATTTATAAATAAGTAAAAGTTTTAATCTGATTCTTACCTGGTAAGTAAATACCCCATGATTAGATGTGTTAATAAATAAAGTATTTTCTACATTTCCTACTACTCTTGCAAGAAAAACTACATCAAATGATGTATTTCCTCCTGGAAGAATTTTCTGAAAAAGAAAAGCATTAAAGTTAAACTGGCAAACAAAAGTCAGGTCATGCTGACCAAAATTACAGTCCAAGTTCTCTATAGAGTATCTCAGAAGCATTTCTACAAGCAAACATTTTTTTTTCTTTAATGGTTTAAGCTTTAAGCTATACAAACTCTTATGCAATGAAAAGTAATAAAAAGATGTTACCATATTAAACATGTCCAGTCACTCATCCTTGTCCACTACAAAGCCCTGCACAACAGACAGTTTCCTGGCCCCTCAATCTGGCAACTACAGGCAGTTCACGATCACACTATCAGGCTGGTGCTCAGCTAAAGTTGAGCTTTCACAGAAAGGTACTACTGTGCCACTGAGCAGCAGCTTGTGTTATTCTGAAGAACAAGGCCTCAACCCCTCCATCTCTGCCCATCCATCCACACAAGGCACAAAATGCCCCTGCAATTTAAATTAGGAAAGGAGGCAAGGGAAAAATGTGTTGGAACTCACTCCTATTGTCTTGTGCAGATTGAGAGTGAAATAAACTACTACAGCAGACAATAGGGGTACCCGGTTCAGGAAGTTTGAGAGTAGGACTATAGTCCTGGCTGCAGTGGAGCTGTTTGACACAGTTAGTGTGGAAAGCTGTTAACCTCTCGCTTTTCTTCTATGGCTAGAAGCCTATGTGCTGTCTGAACTACAGTGTAGTTCAAAGTACAGGACACTGAGACTCTGTGCACTGAGGAGAAAGAGTTGGGATATGTCTCTATACCACTTGGTTACAACAAGCAGCAAAGTTTACAGAAACAACTTTTCTTGCACTCATTACAGATTATCAACTAGCCCCAATCTAAAGAAGACAAATACCACTGGCTCATCCATGGCAGAGAATGGGTACACTAAAGGTATAAAGAACTCACAGTTGAAGTGCGCTTGAAGAAATCTATAGAACTCCTAGAAACTGCACATGCAAATTGGAACTCACACCTGAGCCAGAAATTAACAATAGATTTATATCTGCTGGTTCTCCAAATAGTCTGGAATTGAACAGCACACTTCTGAGCAACCCACTGGTCACATAAGTAGTCACAAGAGAAATTTAAGGTATTTCGAGTTGTTGATTTGAAATGAAAATACAACAGATTGGAATTTGTAGGTAGCAGTTAAAACAGGACCTGGAAGGAAATCTATAGTATTTAAGTAAAAAAATTTATAGTATATGTATAGCAGTATGGTACTATTTTGAACACATAGCTCAGGGTTTCTGCTATGAGAGGTCAGAAAAAGAATAAACTAAATCCAAAGTAAGTAAAGTCAAGACTAATAAAAAGAGAAAAAAATTAATAAAATAGAAAACAGGAAATAGGCCACCCCCAAAAAAGTCAAGGAAACCAATGCTGGAGCTTCAAAAAGTTCCATAAAACTGATAAAATCCCCATACAGAATGACTGAATAAAAGAGGAGAGGACAAAACCATAGGTTATTACAGACAGCACTACAACAATCAACTTAATAACTGGAGAAAACAGACATTCTTTGACAATCTACCAAATCTGACAAAGTTCATTCAAAACAAAGTACAACCAAAGTAGTGTATATTTGATTCTCCTGCTCCTCTACTTTTGACAAAGTGGCACTTTTAAAGTAAAAGTTACCATTTCATTCTTCTACTCAAAATCTCGGATGTCTTTCCCTATCAATCAGGAGAAAGCCAGCCTGAAAGGCTCTTAGCCGGCTGAGCACCAGCATGCACCACTTGCTCACTCTAGTCTGGCACACTGTTTCTTTGCACACCAGGCCGCTCTCATACCAGGGCCTGTTCCCTGCTCAGTACTTCTCTTCTGGAATGGTTTTCTTCCATATACTTGGCTTTCTTCTTTCTACACAGCCCTACTTCATTACCTCATTCAAACACTACCTTCTGGAGGAAACTTACCCTACCCTGATCATCCCATTTAAAAGAGGATCACCTTGATCCTTGCCCTCTTATCCTAATATTTTCCTTTTTCTCATCTTTTAAGATCTTAGACAATTTATTTATTATGCTTTTTGTGTCTTACTTTTCCTCTCATGAGGATGTCTGGGACAAAAAACAACCAGACATCCACAACTAAGGAAGGAAAGGTTTAAATAAACCTAAATAGCTCTCAGTTAGTGGAGGTTTCAGTTCATACTTGGCTGGCTCCAAGGCAGAGTGGCACATGACAGAGGGCAGCAGTTCATGGAGACAGTGGAAAATAACAAAGAGCAAAGGCTAGAGGAGCAGCCTGTAAGCCCCTCCTCCTTGCATTTATATGCAAATCATCTGCACCAGAGCAGGTGTAGCACTCACACCCATAATCCCCACACTGGATCAAGAATTAATCACAAACTCTAGAAACCACCCCATGACTACATGAGGGTCTAGGGGTCCTACTAGACACAAACCATAACAATTTGGCTCTTTTGTGTTGATGTCACCCAAACCCCACAGATGTGCAGTGTGAGTAAAAGTTCTCTTTTATCCAGGTATCAACCCAAAGAGCCTGTTACTTAGTAGGTACTCAACAAATACTTATTAAACTAATTAAGAATTTTACACAGGTAGAGAAACTTTTAAGTGTATGTCTATTTTCTTATATGCCCTAAGCTGAAAAAGTAGTAAGTGCTTATTTTATTTACTGGTACAGCACAAAGATGAAAAATACAGTGGTACCTCACTTAGTTCACAAACTTAATTCTTTCCATGGCTCCAGTTTCACCTTCTTGGGTTATCCAGTTAACCTGGTACACCCTTCAATAACTTGCTCTGGCTCTTACTAATAAAGTCAAGTACTCAGATTTTTGCTTTCAATAAAAGTGAGGTTATATTCTATTCTACAAAGTGCTCTCCTTAAGGACTAGCATATCATATATATTATTCCAGATCAACAGATACAGATTTATTTCATTCTTTTAATTATCTGTACGATGTCCCATACTAGGGCTATATCATATTTGGTTCAATTCTCAATAACATACATAGACATCAGCACTTAACTGAAATTGAATAATGTCTAGGCTTCAAAAGTAATTAAAATTGAGGAAAATATCGTAGTCATAAAGGGAAATTTTTTCTAATTTTCACTTCTGAAAATTTAAGAATTCTAGTCAATCAAGAAAAAATAAATTTTATTATGTAACACCCCACTGCCATAATTTAAACAATCAAATTTGACTATTATGAAATATTAAAAATCTGTATTCTACAATAGAAAATATAGACTGTCTACTTTATATTCAATGTATAGTCTAGTCATAAAAGATGAAAAAGCCTAAATTATAATAGCAACATAAAGTTACTTTCAATTATAACTAATTTGATAATTATATTTAATTAACAGATCACTATAGATGAACCAACAAATGATGAGAGATTATATAGAGAAATAAAATTGTCTCACATCCACATTACCTAC
>NW_004524628.1:4569279-4588073 GCF_000260255.1 Octodon degus
TGGTGCTGGGGGATTGAACCGCGGTCCCTGATGCTTTGCCAAGCTTGTTCTAAGTAGGTGCTTTAGACCACTGAGCCATCTCTCCAGCCCTCCTTTACTTTTTTAATTTTTTTTTTTTTTTGTGGCTAGCTCAGTCTACCCTGGGGCAGGGCTGGCATGGCATGTGGTGTGAGACATCAAACTGCAGCCCCTGAGTGCTTACTTAAGCTTGCCTAAGCAGGTGCTTTAGACCGCTGAACTGTCTTACTGGCCTTACATCTCCTTTACTACTATGTTCTTGATTTTCAGATAGTCTTCAAAGTCAAAACTTTTAACATGAAGATTATTAGTATATATATACATATATAAATATAACTGTAAAGCTAGTCTTTTAAATAATATTCTTTTTCTGTACTTCCTACTAGTTAATGTAGAGATGATATCAGTTAATAATTTAAAAAAAAATTACAGAAAACCCTTTTTTAAAAATGTATTTAGTACAGGGTCTTCCAGGGACTACAGGGTCTCACTACATAGATCAGACTTGTAGTGATCCTCCTGTTTTCAGCGTCCCAAGTACTGGGATTACAGGTGCGCCACCATACCCAGTCTCAATCCCTATTTCAGTAAACCCTAGGGGTGGGGCTGGCACAGCATGCTGGGGATTGAATCCTCTCCGCTGTGTTCTGCCTGAACAGGCGCTTTAGTCTGCTGAGCTATCTGGCTGGCCCTCAGAAAATTTTTTTTTGTTAAAGAAATATGATCTGGGCCAGTGAGATAGCTCAGCAGACTCTGCTTTGGACCAGCAGTTTGATCCCTGGTCCCGCATGCCCTGTCAGCCCTGCCCCCAGGGCATACTGAGCCTGCAACTGAGTCTGGGTGTGGTGGTGCTTGCCTGTAATTCCAGCACTGGAGAGGCTGAAAACAGGAGAATCACTACGAGCCCAAGCTACATAGTAAGACCCTGTACCAAATACATAAAGAAAAAAAAAAGGAGAGGAAAAAAAAAAAAAAAAGAAGAAGAAAGAAATACAATCTGACCAGGGATTCTGATGGAGGCGCTTAAGTGCATCCTCTCCTGGACACTCTCTCTTCCCCAGAGGCTCCTGCTGTACGCCTGATACTGAAGTGGAGGGGAAGTAAGATTATCTCTTTCCCCCCAAATTAATTCTCTCTGTCCCTTCTACCTAACTTTTGGAATCAATGTTTTATAATACAGAAAAGAGGTGGAAACACAAAGGAAGAAAGAATAATAAGCATAGATTTTCCATTCCTTTAAAGATAAGTGGAGTTAATCTAAATGTACACCTTGACACATATAATCATTTTTATTGTTTAATCCCACCTCCAGACAACAGAAAAATACTTGCTTTTAACTCATTTGATTAAATACAAATTTAGCTTATCTTTATTTTTATTTATTTATTTATTTATTTATATTTTTATTTTTTTTGGCGGAACTGGGGATTGAACTCAAGCCCTTGTGCTTGCCAGGGAAGCGCTTATTGCACTAAGCTATCTCCCCGGCCCCTTTAGCTTATCTTTAAAAAAATTTTAAAAATGACTTTTCTTTGCATAAAGTTTATCTGTAGAAGTGGGTGTCTGGGAGAGTCTAGTTCAGAAATGTCAAACCAGTGCTCATTAGGTTGTGCTGTTCAGGCCACAATGCCTAAAACTGAATTAATTTTTATTGTGCAAAAATGTGGAGATACATAAAAAATTCTGACTCTCCTTGAGAATTCAGAGGCAAACCTGGACTTCCACTCCATGGACTGGAGCCACGTGGGGCTGATCTCTTCAGAGAGGTTCCTCTCCTCTGCATTATTTTTCTAGCCCAGCAAGAATTCCTTTTTGTTGGGGTCGGGGAGATGGCTCAGTGGAATAAATGCTTCCCTGGCAAGCGCAAGGGCCTGAGTTCAATCCCCGGTTCCGCAACAAAAAAGAAACAAAAAAAGAATCCCTGTTTGCAACTTTGGTTCCCTCTGTATTGTGATAGCAGTTAAAAAAAAAAAAAAAAAGAGGGCATGACCCTAGCTCAGGCCTTGAAGTGGCTGCTTCCACAAAACTCTCAGCCTCAGGTTGCTGGAGTTCGAACCTCACAACTCTCCCGCTGGCCAAAAGTGCCCTGAAGCCATTCGAGGAACAACAACAACAAAAAAAAGTGAAAACCTTGGCCTTTAGCCAGGTGAACTTGGCTTGTTGAGGAACATCAAAATATTCCTTGAGCCGGGGAGATGGCTCAGTGGAATAAGCACTTCCCTGGCAAGTGCAAGGGCCTGAGTTCGATCCCCGGTTCCGCCAAAAAAACAAAACAAAACAAAAAAAAAAAAAAAAAACAAAATATTCCTTGAACTAGTAAAATGAGTTAAAAGTTTAAAATAAAATGTGTACTGTAGTTATGAGCTATTTCTGAGCTGTCTCCATTATACCATCTCTATTCCAACATGTCTCTGCACATGGGCATGAGTGAAAGATGGGCAGTTCCACTTATATAAAAGTACTCTATATAGGCTGCCCACACATGAGCCACTGCAGTGAAATATGATACAAGTCACTGGGAAGACCTTGACCTTGGTTTTCATAAATAACTCCAGGACCAGGGCAAACCCCTGGAGCCTCAGTGTTTCATCTTTATACACAGGTCCCTTTTGGAGTATCTATTGAGACCAGTAGTGCACTCACACAAAATGAAAACATATCTTTTAGGAAACGAAGAATAACATAAAGGAAAGATAATAAATATTTTAGAAAAGAAATATTTCTTAAGAGAACTACAAAAAATTAAAATTTAATTACCAAAAACAAACTGACTTATTAGTCTTTCCTTTACTTTTAAAGGAATAAAAGGCAACATTATATCAATTTTTTTTATCTTAGAAGTTGCTACCTAACACTAATATATGATGACACAGGAATTTAGAAAGGAAAAACGTAAACATTTAAATAACTGATATAAAATTAGTACAGTAATCAGTATCATGTATGCTTAAAAAGTTCTTTCTGTGTTCTTTAGTTACATCCCTTCAAAGGATTCAGTAAAAATCCTACAAAGATGAAATTAGGTTCCACCTTTCACTTACTTCCCTTATGGTATTTTGTTAATTACTTTGGAAATTTACACAAGAAGGGGTAATGTATTCTTTCAATTTCAAAATTTACTTAAGATCCAATTTTATTCTTTTGTCAGAAAAAATTTCCTTTTTCATAACAAGTTTCCAACTACCTACAAAAGTTACAAGTAAAATTTTAGAAGATACTTCTGGTAGGCAGAACTCTAATATGACCCATGCCCTTCCTGGCTGAATTTCTGAGACAATGACTCTGATGAGACACTACACAGTAAAAGAGATTTTATAGGTATAACTAGGGTTAGGAGTCAGTGGACTCTAAGTTAATAAAAAGAGAGACCATGGGCTGGGGACGAAGCAAGAGATAGCACTTGCCTAGCATGTGCAAGGCCATGAGTTCAATAAACAGTACTACAAAAATCAGAGAACAAAACACAGAAAGGGAGACCACTCAGAGTCCTAATCCAGGCTCGTGAGCCTTTAAAAGCAGTTTGGGCTGAGGATGGCAGAGAGGAAGCTGGAGAAAGATGAAGCACAAGGGAGAAGGATGCCTGGCTTGCTGGCTCAGGGATGGAGCAGCCCCATGAAGAGTGAGCTCAGAGTGGGCAGGGCCGACAGTCAGCAAATAAAATTGGAGCTTCAGTTCTACAACCACAGGGAACTTCATTCTGTAATAACATGAATGAGTTTGGAAGGGGATTTTCCCTGACAAGCATGTGCCACCTGAATCTCACAGTATTATACACAGAGGAAACACTCTGCTGGGCTTACAACTCATCAATTGTGTGTTGCTAAGCCAGTGTTGTCTTAGGTCACCAAGTTGTGGTGATTCATTATGCAGCAAGAGCAAAGTAATACAATGTCAAGGAGTTTGCTTATAATTAGAATGTCAGAATGCTGTGCTTTTTCCACAGTGCTGTGCTTAAGGTCCCTAGCACATCTGTTACGGTGTACCACACTGAGAAGAACAATATGTAGAAGTAGTAATTCTTAGGAAATGGGACAAACTGAAATCTAGAAAAGGTAAACATTCAAACTAGATTCTGATTGTAGCAAAATAAAATTATTCACCAATAAAAATTCAAGAAAAATTTCAATTTCAAAAGAATATATATATATATAGCAGAACCAGGGATTGAACTCAGGCCCTTGCATTTTCCAGGCAAGTGCTTGTTCTACTGAGCTATCTCCCCGGTCCTGAAGAAGTAATTTTTAAGAGAGGTACTTACCCTATTTTGAAAAAATGATGCATGGAAATGAGATGTTGTAGCAGATATTGATACTAAGGTAATAGTTTCTTCAGAACTAGGATTATGTAAGTAGACTTTTTCCATTTTTGGCATTCCAACTGGCCTGTAAGAACAAAAAGAAAATTGTCACAAATATGTCAAAGATAATTTTAGTTGTTGAGAAAATTACTAGCTGTTAAAAAAAAAAAAACCAAAAAACCCACCAAAAACAGGGCTAACGATGTATTTCAGTGGCAGCCTATGTATTTCAGTGGCAGCCTACCTGCCTAGCATGAAGCCCTGTGTCTGCTCTCCATCACAGTAAACAGCAACAGCAAAATCACTCGAAGTTCATATCTGAATTGAAGATTTATCAAATTGGACATTATATAAAATCATACACAAAAATAATTGTGTTACTCAATGAATGTTATCTAGTGCTCTGAAGTAACGAAGCCAGTCTCAGGCCAAAGAAGTTTAAAATCTACTGAGGAAGCAGGCAGGGAACAAAAGAGCCTCACACAGTCTTTTCTCTGATACCATTCTGAATTCTTATTAAATATCCATCATGTCCTCTTCTCAAGTCCCACTGACTGTGCTCTTCCATGTAAGAGGAGAAACTGAGTGGCAAAATCATAGGAAGGGATCCTGTGAATTAGGGATTTTTACTATCCTCATTTTATAGATGGGGATACTGTGGCACAAAAAGTTAATTAATTTGCCCAAAAATCATAGTTTGAACCTGGATTTGAATCAAGGCCATCTGAGTCTAGTCCATAACCTAAGCACCAGCACTAACCTCTGAATGGAGCAGCATTACACACACCCTCAATGGTTTGCAGATCCATTTTAACGTTCCTCTCAGAATTCATGTTATAGACTGTCTTAAAAGCAAAACCTTATCATGAAGTCTGCTTAGTACTTTTGTAGCTAATCTTGTGTACAGGTTTCCTAACTTCTGTAACATCAGAGAATTTGGTATGTAAATTACAGTTTTCTTTAGTGCTATCTAATAATTTCACTGATGTCAGTCTTTTTTCCATCATTATCAGTACCTTGAGGCAAGACAAATCTTATACAGTGTCCTGCCCATATTACTCAGCATGACAGCAGGGATGTGGTAAGAGTGTACCTGTATGCTCACTTTCTCCCTTCTTCCTCTTCCTCCCCCTCCCTCTCACTATTATTGAGGTTCTCCCTAATCTGATGTTACTCAACCTACAGAAGTAACTCCCTAGGTTTTCACAACCTAAACTTCTACTCAAGTCAGGTGAGTTCCATATGCATGACCCCCATGTCTCTGCTGTGTTTTCTATCTTATCTTCCAAAATTTTATTTTCTAATTTAAACACACACTTCTTTCATAAAGTCTTTCTTCTTATAAACCATTTCAGTTGCTGCTTTTCCAGATTTTGTGTTTTATAGTTCAAGTTTAAGATCCATGCTTAAACCCTAAATGCTAAGCAGCTAAAAACAGAGTCAGAACTGGGTTTCACATGTACCCACTGTGCTTTTATTTCTTCAACTTTGCCCTTTGATTGCTTCTAACTTACCACTTTGGAAAGTTGACAGAACAGTGACTAGAGAGCTGACAACTTTTGCTAATTTAAGAAAATGAATCAGGAGTTTGGGTTCTTCAAAGGATGGTGAATCAGTAAATGCTGGCTCTTCTTGCTATTTTCACCTAATCCACCAAAAATGCTGAAAAAATTTGTAAGTTAGAGGCAGATACAGATTCCAAGAAACAGTATCCCTCAGTGAGAAATTCTTGGGGACACTGACGTCTGCCCTGAACTGCCAGGTGAGGGGGAATTGAGAGATTGTGAGAAGGTAGGGTACAGGAAGGCTTCCAATCGATATACTCTTCTCTTCTTTCACTGTTTGCCCTGAGGTAAACAGAACCTGCTCCTCAACCCCCAACAGAAGAAAGGGTGGCAAGCAATGAGCTGGTGCCTGCCTGGCTGCCCCTGAGCATGCTCTCCTCTAACAC
This sequence comes from Octodon degus, assembly GCF_000260255.1. Taxonomy (NCBI): domain Eukaryota; kingdom Metazoa; phylum Chordata; class Mammalia; order Rodentia; family Octodontidae; genus Octodon; species Octodon degus. Next base: position 4,575,546 of record NW_004524628.1, read on the forward strand.
CTCTCCCTGGTCTTCCAAAGTCCAGGGGCTAGTGGGTTAGAACATAAGAAGACACATCTGCCCAACAACGTTACTGCCTAGGTGCTGTTTCAGGTAGAGTGGTGACAGACATGGAACAACTGAAAGTTTTATGTGTATTTACAGAACTGGGAGTCTCCACTTATGAGATAATCTCTCTTAAAATTCATAAGGTGAGACCAAGATCAAGGCTTGGTCTTCTGTCCTTTCTTAACATACATTATAAGACATTAGCTCATATTTACATAGCATTTCCAATTTTATGACTACCTGCAAGAGGATTTTATTTCCCCATTGTTATGGTTTGTGTCTAGTTGTCCTCCCAAAGCCTCATGAGGTCTTGGGGCAGCTTGTGGAGTTTGTGATTGATTACTGTTGGTGTGGATGTGGCACCTGCCCTGGGGCAGGTAATTTGCATTTCAATGTAAGGTGAAAAAAGAAGCTAGCTGCTAGAGCCTCTGCTACACATCCCTTTCTCTCTTGCTCTTTGCCACCACCATGAAAGGTTGCCCTCTGCCTTGGAGCCAGCTGAGTATGGACTGAAACCTCCAGTAACTGTGAGCTAAATAAACCTTTCCTTCCTTTATTTTGAGTGTTGGGTATTTGTCCCAGCAACAAGAGAAGAGTAACTAAGACACCCATTTTTTTACCAATAGACTTGGCCAGGCCCACACATCTTGGATGAGATACATGATTTGCAAATATCCTTGTCTTTTTAATTCCCCCATGATATCATATGGAGTATATTTTGTTATATAGTCCAATATATATAATTTGTCTTTTGTCACTTGTACTTCTTGATTTCTGCTAAAAAAAACAAAACCACTGCATAATCCATGGTAATGATGATATATAATGATTTGTAGTTTAGCTTCCTTACATTAACATTTTAATTTCTTTTTCATGTATGTATTTGGTACAGGGTCTCACTACGTAGCTCATATTGGACTCATAGTGATCTTACTGTTTTCAGCCTCCTAGTGCTGGGATTATAGGTGCACACCACCATGCCTGGACTCAGTTGTCAGTTCAGTGCACCCTGGGGTGGGGCCAGCATGGCATGCAGGACTGGGGACGCAACCCTGGTCCCTGCACTTGCCAAAACAGGTACTTAGTTCGCAGAGCTATCTCACAAGCCCTACATTAACATTTTGTAAGCTCTGATACATTGTGAATTAATTTTTGTATATAGTGTGAGACAGAGATCCAATTTAATTCTTTTATATGTGGATATCAAGTTGTCCCAGCACCATCTGTTGCAAAGACTTTTGCCATTAAATTGTCTTGGTACTATTAGAAAGGTAGACAGGCATTAGTGGGCCTAAGGGTATGGGGTGCAAGGCAGTCCAAAATAGCTTGCTTTGCTAGTTACAGCTAGATGAAAAAAGCTTCATATCACCACAAATTTGTTAGGTCTCAGCCCCAAAGTGATCCCACAGAGCACAATGACATTTTAAGGTTACATAATGTACACATTCCTTACTATTCCTTGTCACTTGGACAGCTCCAAACAAGGCATATGATATTACTGGATGCCATGGCCTACATCCAATGATATCAGAAAGGAGAACATTCTTTAAAACTCCTTCCTCCTTAGGCTGAGATCTGATCAGAACTTACTTTTACTAAGTTTCTAATATGACCAAGGTCCTCAAGGGAACATTAACCACCCACACACAAAAAAGGAAGATTTTTTTTGAGATATCAGTTCTCTTCCAAAGCAACCTCTAAGAAAAATGGCAGTAAGCACCCAAATCATCATGGTTCCCTAAATCCCAAAGGGAACTGTGTGCTTAAAAATATATCCAAACTTAAAAAAGAGTGCAGATGTCTTTGGGACAGTGCCAGCTTTCTCGCATGAAGAAATGAAGATCTCTGTGTCTCTGCTTTACAATAAACTCTTCCTATTTTTCTGCATGGTCACCTAAGTGTCTTGCCTGACATCTATCATCAAAAGCACAAAGAACTGAAGACTAAGGAACAAGAAGTGGGTTCCTGGCTGCATCAGGACCCAGCTTCTCATGACAGTACCACTGTCAAAGTCAGCTGGCAAAATTGTAAGGGTTTATTTCTAGGACCTAAACTCTTTTCAACTTACCTACATAATTAGTCTAATGGCAGTATGACAGTGTCTTGAATACTGTTGATTTGTAGAAAGTTTTTGCATTTGGGAGTTATCTAACTTCATTTTCCTTTTAAATAATGTTTTGGCTTTTCTGAATCCCTTTTTTTTCATGTGATTTAAGATCAGGTTGTCAATTTCTACAATAAGAGACAGTAGACATTTTTATGGGGACTGAGTTACATTCATAGATCAATTTATGGCAACTGTAATCTTAATGTGTGTCTTATTATCTATAAACATGGATGGCTTTTTCATTTCTCTTGGTAATGACATGTAGTTTTCAGTACACAAGTTTTATACTACTGTCAAATTTATATTTAAGTATTTTATTCTTTTTGATATTACTGTAAATGGAACTGTTTTCTCATTTTATGGTTGTTCACTGCTAATGTAGAGAAGGTTTTTTTTTATAACGACCTTGTATTCTGTAACCCTACTAAACTTGCTTATTACCTTTTTTTTTTTTGTATTTTAGGGAAGAATCTACAGGGTATTTAGGGTCTCACCACTATATCGGGCTCATAGTGACCTGCCTATTTACAGTCTCCCAAAAGCTGGGATTACAGGCATGTGTCACCATGCCCAGTCTCAATCGCCATCTGCTTACAGGTGCCTTAATCCACTGAGCTATTTGGCCCTTTTGCTTATTACTTCTCCTTTTTTTTTTTTTTTTTTTTTTTTTTTTTTTGTATATGAACTAGGAGTTTAATATAAATACAACCAGCATAGAAAAGTTCAAAACCATATACGAACCAAAATCAGAAGGGTAACGTGGAGTAGAAGAGCATAAATTGACCCTCTGGCTCTGCCAGTCCCCCAAATAAAAACAAAGATTCATGCTAAGTTTGGGAGTAAGGGAGAGGGGGTGATACGGTATTCTGTTGTATAGGGAATGGCCAAAGAGAAACCAGACTGGAGTCGGTGAGACGCTGGGTTCAAGGTGGAAGGGCAAGGTACCTCACCAGAACTTAAGCCAAATCTGAGCAGTCCTTAGATGTTACTTGGGCCCTGCCCCACACCCCCTCTGAGAATCAGCTAGCTGCTGCCCAGGCCTGCTGGGCTGAAGGCTGACACAGGCCCTGCCTACAGTTCAGGCTGCCTGTGGGGAGAGGCAGGCATCACTGCATAACCACAGAACCTGCCTCAGCTCCTGAAAACCATGAGACCACCGGCAGATTCACTCAGTGCCTCCAGCAGGCATGCAGACACAGCATTCTTGGCCACCTCATGCGCATCCTGCCCATCTATGGCCAGCACGACCCAGATGAGGCTGTTAAAAAGGTACTGGATGCCCAGGAATCACTACATGGTACCAGAAGCAGTGCCAGGCAGCAGGTCCTGCACCCAAACATTTGGTTAAGAATACTGGGCTGGGGCTGGGGAGATGGCTCAGTGGAATGAACGATTGCCTGGCAAGAGCAAGGGCCTGAGTTAAATCCCTGGTTCTGCCAAAAAACAAAACAAAACAAAACAAAACAAAACAAAACAAAACAAAACAAAACAAAACACTGGGCTGCCCAGCTTCATGCACTGGCACAGCAGCTGCAGAGCAGCCCGAGCACCTTGGTACCCCAGCTTGCCCCTGGCCAGGACCAGTTGGCTGCCATCTGACTGTAGGCACCAAAGTGAAGGACCTACAAGCTGCTGGTGGAGCCGCTGTTTTAGGTCTGGCTTAAGCCACTCCACAGCCCCCTGTTCTCCATAGAGGAGTGAGTGACCTTCTACTAGGGCCTTTTTGGCCATGGCGGTGGCGCAGTGCGAGCTGAATTTGAGCAGCGCTATCTGCGTGGGCTGTGGGCTGGCCTGGGCAGCAGCTGCGCCTCCTGCAGGCCAGGCCCCAGGGGCTGCAACGCCAGCAGCAGCATGTTGTGGGTCACACCCAGCGGCAGCCAGTTCACGCTCAGCTCGCACTTCTCGTTGCTATAGCAGAAGACGAGTGGGCACGAGGGCCGCAGAGGGTGGTTGCGCAGCGTGGCGATGGGCAGCCTGTGCGCTGCGCGGCGAGCGGTAGTGGGCATAGGGGAAGCTGCGGTTCAGGCTGCCGAAGGTCATCATCAGGTGAAACTGGTAAAGCCGGCCCACACGCTGGAAGAGTGGGATCAGCTGGTGCTTGGACATGTCCTGGGGCAGCCATCTTGAGCCAGCTGGCGGCGGGCTGCCCACCCGGCCTGGGGATGGCCTGCCACACTTCCTCTGCCCGGTCACTTGCACTAGGAGGACGCCCGTCTCCCTGACCCGCGCCTCCAGGGCCGCCTTATTTTCAGGATTCACCCTCTTGCACCACTGCACACATTGGCGTTTGGACTGCATGGCGGTGCTGCCGTCTTACCCGCCCATACCCTCTTTATAAGTCCCTCCTCTCATGACTTCTAATAGCTTTCGTATTATATATATTTTAAGTGGTTACCTTACAATTATACACTAAAGCACATGACTTATAAATAAAGATGATTTTATTTCTTCTTTTCTCATCTGGGTGCCTTTCGTTTCTTTTTCTCATCTCATTGCCTCAGTCAGATCTGGAGCATAACTGTGATGAGAAATGGTAAGAATGGACATCCCTGTCTTGCTACTGGTGGAAAGTTTTCATTTGTTCACTATTAAGTATGCCAGCCTTGGGATTTTTATAGGTGAGGTCATTTGCTTCTATTCCTAGTTTGTTGAAAATTATCATAAAAGAATTCTGTATATCTTTGTAAATGCTTTTGCTGTGCTTATTGATATGACTGTGCTATCAACATGGCACAGCATATTAACTGATTTTTCAAATGTTACACTAACTTTGCATTCTGGCTATCAATTCCACTTAGTCAGGGGGGAACATCTCCATCACTTTTCTGTTGCTGAGACATAATACCTGATACCATAATACACTTACAACTTAAAAGGAAGAAAGGCTTACTCGTAACTCAGTTTTAGTCATGGCTGGTAGGTGCAAATGCAGAAACGGCATGGTGCGGGGCACAGCAGAGGAACTCTTGCTCCCATTAGGGGAGCCAGGCAGCAGAGAGAGTAAAGAGAGGAGCCAGAGACGAGGGACAACCTGCCAAGTCATGCCCCAGTGACCTGTCTCTTCTGACCAGATTCCCACCTTCCAACAGGAACTCCTAACCCACAATTCAATCACTTCCCAAAAGTCTTGCCTTAAGAATGCACAACAGTTTTTAGGGTTCTTGTTGATTTATAGAATTACAGTGTATAATCATTTTTATATGTTGCTAGATTCTGTTTGTTGGTAATTTGTGGAGGCTTTTCTTTCCCCTTTCTTTCCTCTCGTTTTTTTGTGTTGTTGGGGATTGAACTCAATGTGACTTTGGACTGGGCTACATGCCCACCCCCTTTTAATTAACTTTTTATTTTGAAACAAGGTCTCACTGAGTTGCCCAGGGTTGGATGAAATTTGAGATCCTCCTGCCTCAGCCTCCCAGATTACTGGGACTACAGACATACACCATCATACCAGCATCATGGTGGATTTTTGCACCTATGTTTACAAGAAGCCTTTGTGTACAGTGGTTTTGGTTTTCTTGTACAAGCTTTTCTATTTCTGTTATCAGGGTAATACCAAAATGGAGTCAGAACATGTTCCTCCTTCTATTCTTTGGAAGATTTAGTGAATGGTGCTAGAATTTATCAGTAAAGCTAAGTGTGCCAAGGCTTGCTCCCTGGGAAGCATCTGGTAACTAATAAAAACTCATTACTTGTTATAAACTTCTACTAAGCTTTTCTATTTCTTATTTCTATAGACAAAATATAAATGAGTGGGCATGGCTTTGTTCCAATAAAACTTTACTTATGAAAAAAAGATGACAGTGGGGTTGGTGGAGATGCTAGCCAGATGATAGAATAGGAAGACCTAGGCTACCTTCTCCCACTGAGACACCAAGTTAACAAGCAACATAAAACTTCCATGAGAAATCTAGGAACTAGCTATGAGGCTATTTTACCACAGCTGAATACAAAAACCAGCCACATTAAAGCTGGTAGAAAAATCTGTAACACCAATGCTCCAGAACTGCTACTACTCTCAGGACATATGAGAACTTGTACTGTAACGTCATGTACCTCGGTAGTGTCCCAAATTTTCTGATCAAGAATATTATGGGGCTAAAGAAGAAAGTGATCGATAATGTAGAGTGTGCCTAAGGAGAGTCACATGGAGAGAAGACACTCTCTCAGGCTTTCACAGAAAGCACACTGGCCAAGCAATGGCCGTGACTCATCCACATGGCTGCACTGATAAAGGTTCTACAATCTGAGGTACAGGATCTCAGCATAAATCCTGAGGGCATTTCACTGACCTCAGATCAAAAAGCTACAACTCTTGTTGCACAGGTTCTGCTTTACCTTGGTCTTAACCATCCAGTAGAAAAGTATGAAGACGAAATATAGGAAGTAAAGCTATGCTGTTATGTTGAGCTGTGGGGGACTCAGGTCAATAATTTCTGACATTGCCAGTTAAACAGAAGACCCAATGCTATTATGGGCTACTGGACTCTTTTAGAATATTTTGCTGAGTTTACACACCTATAATATACAATAATGGAACTTAAAAAAAATGGGGTATAACTATGAATGTCCATTTTGTATCTGTGTATTGAAAGTGGTTGGGATAGATATATAGTTGCATTTTCTTAATGAATAGAATGATTTTTTCTAATGGTGTTTGTAAGTAGGATCACAAGTCTGCATCTTGTACAGCAATTAACCACTAAGAAGAATATATGCAGTGTATTATTTGTTGAAACTATACTTTTGATTTGATTTGAAACTGTCTCATTGCTATATGTTTATCAATAAAACTTTGAAAAGAAAAAAAAAAAAAAAAAAAAAAGAACTGCTACTACTGGCATTATAGCACAATGAGGTGGGAAAAAACCCTCCCAAATCTTGGGTTCTCCTGAGGAGGAGAAAGAAGACTGGGTTGTATGCTCAAAGTTTTGACTTTGGAGAGTGCTGTCTGAGGGACGAGTTTCTATCTTACCAAGATCTAAAGTCCACTGAAAATAAAGTGAAGGTTTGGACTGAGTACACATCATACAAGAAGGGCAGTCTGTTGGCACACACAGTTACAATGCTAACAAGTTATGCAAGAACCATTTTTTTATCTTTTCTCTTTTTTTAGAGGTTTGAAGGGCTTCAATATAAAAACCTAGGCATGTTAGTCCAAAACCAGACAAAACTAATACACTATTTAGGGTTGTATGCATAGATAGACCTGTAAAGAAAATCAAGAAATGGCTATAAAAATTCAGCACAGTAGTTAGCTCTGAGGAGAAAATGACGGTTCAGGAAGCAGTACAGAATGGTGTCTAGGTGCTGCCAAGTGTTCCATTTCTTAAGCTGTGAAATGGAAGCAAAGCTACAAATATGTTTCATACCTTGTTCAGTGTGTATATATTTCACACACAAAAGGAAAAAGAGGCAAAAGTGAGGTATAACCATATAAAAATGGAATGAAACATTTGTAGTCTTTTTTAAACATTAGAATAACCAGATGTCAATAAAGATGGCTTTGCTATATAAGCTACTTCCTTAAAGTCAATCTGAAAGGAGTTTGCTGAGGAACTACAGTTAAGGCCAACATTAAAATAATGCTACTTTATAGTTATCTAAGCACCAAATCTCTTCAGTACTATGCATCCTGATATTCTCCATTTGAAAAGTATGCAAATACTATTTATAAAAGGAGTTATTAGTGAATGGAATATCAGTGAATAATTATCATTAGATAATTATTATGATAAACTCTAAGTGTAGCTAACTGTTCAAGTAGCATTTTATCCTGTTTCATTTTAAGCCTAACTTCCTTATTACAACTTTATCATCTTTCATTTGAGAAAACTCCCAAATCAAAAATGGGCCAGAATTTTATGCAGTCAACCTGATTCTTCATACAGTCACATACCTCACTTGATTTTCGTCTTCTGAATTGTGTAAACCAAAGTAAAACCAACCGAACCCTATTTTCTCGGTAGCTTCATCTGCAGTTAAATTTTGGACTCAATATTTTCTATTTTCTTTAGAATAGAATAACTTTTCTTTCCATACTGCCTAAAAGCACATGCACAGCATCTAACAATTATCAAAGAATCTTCACTGTCTCTTGTAAATATGTGGTGAATTTTTCTTAACGTTTCTGTAACAGTTGGCACTGCTTTACTTTACATGGCATTTCAGAGTTTCATTTCATGAAAATGCCAACATGAAGTCTTGCTGTCTTGAGGTTGGCTGTGTTCTGATGCGTCTAAAGCCTAAACCTAGCCATGTTTCCTGAAAGCTGCAGCTGCCATTACTTTGCAGGAGAAAGTTGTGCAGAAGAGAAGATGCTGTCAAGTTTTCCAGCTGAGGGCTACTGACTGTGATGTAGCAGCAGTCATAGAAGGCTGTGCCCAGAGACTTCCCTGAGAGCTGGGAATTCCCAAAATGTTTCTCTGCTTTACGTAGAGAAAATAAAAACCTGGCTGAAACCCAGACTTACAACCTAGCCAACATGAGGTCCATAATAATTTCATGGTTTAAGGGTGTAGCCCCAGGTGAGAGAAGGGAAAGCAGGGCTTAGGTCCTGAGGCAGTGACAGAGAGCTAATGCCTCTCTTAGAGAGATACACATGGGGTTAGGGAGCAGGAAATCAAGTGTCCTCCAAACTCAAACTACAAAGCATCCAGCCTGCGGAGATCCTCTCACTTTTGGTACAGACTGTACCTCTTAACCAATTGGCTCATGGATCTCGGATGGGGACACAGACCCAGGGAGCAGGAAAGCAAGTACAGGCCCAGATGGACCTTGAACTATGGTCATGATGCTGCAGGAGGAAGCTGTATAAATAAAGTACAGTACAGAAGATAAAAAAATTTGTTCCCCAAGCTTTGTATAAAAGTATAAGTAGTGCAACCATGTACAGAAATTAAAAGCTCCTCCTTATGTGCTGAAAGTTCACCAGCTAGGTACTTTATTTTAAATAAATAAATAAACTAATAGAAAACTTTTAAAAAAAGACTGGGATGTAGATCATTATGAAGACCTTGATTTCTTTTCTTTTTTTATTTTAGAGAAGGGTCTACAGGGTGTTCAGGGTCTCATTACTAGATCAGACTCATAGTGATCTGCCTGTTTACAGCCTCCCAAGAGCTAGGATTACAGGTGTGTGCACCACCACACCCAGTCTCAACTGCCATCTCAGCATGCCCCAGGGGCAGGGCTCGCATGGTAGGCCAAGGGATCAAACCAACCCGCTGAGCTATTTGGCCAGGCCAAGAGCCCTGATTTCAATCCCTGGTAACTCTTTTACAAATTAAACAGACTGCAGGCTAACTGGCAATCAGTCACTACCCTACAAGTTTCTTTATGTTCCCTGTGTGACTTCAGTGTAGTCAATCTCTGCTAAGGTAAAGAAGGCAGGGTAGCTTCTGCCACAGCAACTATCGAAGAAGAGTAACCATTGCCCTCCTCTATCCCATGGCTGTCAGCCTCAATGAGGGCCACAAGGTGACTAAGAATGTGAGCAAACTGAGGCACAGCCACCCTTATGGATGTCTCAGCAAACACACCAAGTTTGTGCGGGACATGATCTGGGAGGTGTGCGGCTTTGCCCCTTATGATGGCAGTGCGCCACGGAGCTGCTCAAGGTCTCCAAGGACAAGTGCGCCCTCAAGTTCATCAAGAAAAGGGTGGGGATGCACATCTGCACCAAGAGGAAGCATGAGGAGTTGAGCAATGTGCTGGCTGCCATGAGGAAGACAGCTGCCAAGAAGGACTGAGCCCCTCTGGAATAAAGCTTTGCAGAAAGTTAAAAAAAGATAGACTGGTGCTCTGAGGGATTTTTGTGCAGGGTTATGGGCTGATGGTCTGCTGCAGAGGAGATTCTGGGTTGCAGAAGGCCAGAAGCAATGGCTGAATAAGAATACCTGCTTTGCAGTGCTGCAGAGGCTGGTCTTGCCCTGTCTTCTACGTACTTAGAGAAAAGGCCCTGGGTCGCACCTGTATGAGTGAGTCCTTGCTCAGAGGAGAAGGGTCACATACTTACATTGCTCAATGAAGTCTGCATGGAGTAAGGAGGATAGAGAGAAAGTATTAGGAAGGGCACTGCAGGATCCTCTAGGCACATGCTCACAGGGTGCAGGAATGGCCTATCTAATTCTTGCTTTAGCGATGCAAGAAGGTCTGGACAGCCAAAGTATAAACTCATTTGTATACAGAGTGTATTAATTTTCTATGCTATGTAACAAATTAGCACAAACAATGCCTTAAAATAATAACCACTGATTATCTTATAATTTCATAGTTTATTTGCTCAGGGTCTCACAAGGTTTCTGCCTCAAACTGTTGATTGATTGTGATTTCATGTGAAACTTAAAGTCCTTTCTAGGTTGTCGGTGAAATTCAGGTTGCTCTTGGGTCTTCTGCCACTAGGTCCCTCTGTTTCCAAACCTAGCATAACGAAATGCCCCTGCACCAAGTCTTGCATTTCAAGTCTCTCTACACGTATGCTTCTGCCTGCCACAGCCAGGCTTACAAGGCTCAGGGACTAGGTCATGTTCAAGCAGACAACCTGTCTTAAGAGGTCAATTGATTTGGGATCTTAGTTACACTTTCAGAATCCTTTACAGCAACATCTAGATTAGCAGTGGACTGAAAGACAGGGAGAAAATGTGTATAGGTACATTACAGGCCATACATTCTGCAGATCATCTGAGAATTCTGCTATCGTAAGCAGCATGTATGACCTTGTTGGCTAGACAGGTAAAATTTAAAAATAAATCAAATTCCAGATACCTGCCAGTGCTGGTCCTGTTTGTTTCCACTGGGGGCTGTGCCAAAGAATGAGGGCCAAAGGGGCCCGTAAAGTATTTATAGATGAACAGGCTTGAGCAAGTGACAGCTGCTCTCTACAGTGCTGCAGCAAAACTAAGCAGTACTGTCCATGTTTCAGAAGAGTCAAGACTCAAAAGGATCAGGAAGAAGCAGCTATGAATTAGAGGCTAGCTTGGAAATAAACTGCAATTCTGTGGTCAATGGTCAGTTTCCCACACCACAGAAAGATGACACTGCAATGCAAGCACACAGCTGAGTAACTGCCTCTGGACAAAACGCATGAACAACAGTGACACAGCATTCTGTTAAACACGGCTTTTGATAGGAAGATGGGCCAAATCAATATGCAGCAGTTTGTACTGCTCTGTTATCACAAATCCTATGGTCTTCTTGAACAAACGCTGGTGCAAAAGTTCTCATATTGGAAATTAAAAACCTAACATCCCTTAAAAAAAAAAGGGGGACCCAGACCCAGTCCTAACCCAGGCCCGGTGAGTGTGTGGGAGAGCTTCCAGCTACCCTGCACCAGTGGGACCTACTATTGGTCCCAGCCCAGGCGCAGCGTGGGTGAGATCCTCTTTTACCCCTTGGAATGCCCCCAACCACTCCGTAGCACCTCCCCAACCCCGCCCGCCGAGTAGGAATTTCTGCCTCGTTCCGGGAACCCCCAGACCCAGTCCTAGCCCAGGCCCAGTGAGTGTGTGGGAGAGCTGCCTCTCCCCCCTACTCCACCTTGTCTCCTCCAAGCTCAGCTCAGGCCTGGCATACAGACTTGGGGTGAAACCCTGCAGTTGCAATCCCTGCAGAGAGTATAGAAGATAGAACCACCCAGCTAGTCCAGGAGCAGAAAATCTGTGAGAGGGGCAAAACAGGTTCACCCCCAAGGGCAGCAGCGGGAAGGAGCTGAGCACAGCAGCCAGACCCAACCCAGGCACAGTTGGACAAATCCAAACTTTGAAGATCTACACCTGAACTTCAGTATGTGCTAAGGTTATAACAGCAACAAAGATCTACAACAAAGGTCAGAAGACAGTGCTACACAAAATGATGAGAAGGAACAAAATGCAATCTCAGAACATAAGCCCACCCGTAACAAGTGCAGAGGACACTAACAGAACAAACTGGGAATCACACAGCTGAAAGCAATGAATCAACGGCTTCTGAAATGAAGAAAGAGCTGCAGAAAGGTATAGAGGAACTCAGATTGGAAATGAAAAAGGAAATCCCTGAATGAATAACATCCGCAGTAAAGAATCAAATGCAGAAACATATGGAGGAAACCAAATGCCCACCCAGAAAAAGTGCAGAGGACACTAGCTCGGCTCAAATGTATGAATTAATAGCGTCGATAGTAACTAAGGAACAGCAGAAAGTTACAGAGGAACTCAGAGCACAATTCTTTTCTGAAATAAAAAAAGAATTCTCAGAACTCATAACATCTGAAGTAAAGAAGCAACTACAGAAACATAGGGAGGAAACCCAATCTGAAAAAAACACTGCAGTAAAAGAATTTATAACTGCTTCTAAAGAAGACATTGATAAAAAAATAGAGATTAGAAAAATGACAGATT
>NW_004524628.1:4594288-4631362 GCF_000260255.1 Octodon degus
GTTGCATTCTCTTAATGAATAGAGTGATTTGTTCTAATGGTGTTTGTAAATAGGATATCATGTCCGCATCTTGTACAGCAATTAACCATTAGGAAGAATGTATGCAATGTGTTAATTTTTGAAACTGTCCTACCAATCTGATTTGAAACTGTCTCATCGCTATTTGTTTATCAATAAAATTATGGAAAAAAAAAAAGATAGTTCATGTGAAAAACAAAATAGATTCGGGCCCTGTTTTATAAACTGTTTAAGTATGTTCAAAAATCCAGACCATCAAGTTAATGGTGCTGAGTTCTAACTATGAACCCCTCATGCTCTGAGGACAATTATTATAACAACTTGGGCGGTTTAGCTGAATCAATGATTTTCTTCCCAGATAAAACCAGTGGGGAATGTAATGGGTCAACTCACATTTAAAGTCATGAGGGATAAATACCTTTCATAAACTGAGTTTATTTTAACAATAAAGACTTCCAATCTATTCAACATCCATCTTTAAAGCAATTAAATAGTCATTTTAGACTTTAGATTTGAAATGAAGATTTTCATTTAGAAACTATATACATCAAAGATTTCAGCAAACTGAGTTCCTACCCAACCATCTTTTACAGTCTGCCATAATGCTTGAAGAAAAGTTATTATTGAAACAAAATCATTTAAGAGCACTGGCACCAGAAGGGGGTGAGGTAGATGTAGCAGTGGACAGTTAGAATGAAGGAGAAAGACACAGGGAGAAGATGGAGAGAAAGTGCAAGGTAGGACTAAAGAATAGATTTAAAGAAAAAGATGAAAACAAAAGGGAGGATTATTTTTGAAGAAAGTTAATTTGATCAGGTGAGTGTGAATTAAATTCTAGAGGGTGGCAGGGTTAGCCAAGGTAGTGTGAGGGGTCTGCGCATGGTGGTCTAGAAGGACATGGAGGAGTTGCTTCTTGTATCTTTTCAAAAAGGTCTGAAATTCTTGAAAAGATTCTAATAAAGATTCCATATCTATTTTTGGCATTTAGTCACCGGCATGTCTGAAGCCCCACTTTTGCCCCCTTATTACCTTTTCTCTACTTCTGGGCAAGGTAATAAAAAGCCCCACACTCTCTTGGAGCTAGCTCAGTGTAAACCACGGCAAGACCACGCAAACGGCCTGCCTACCAGCCACAGAGCAGTCAAAAGTCAGACCTGCTTGGGAGAGACCTGATGAGAAAGTATGGAGCTGGTCTAAGGTGGGTGAGGAAAGAGGCAGCACAGAGACTCAGAAAAATAAGAGATCAAGAGAGAACACTCAGTTCTTAGACTGAATGCAGAGTTTTAAATAATGGCTGAATAATATTTTAGTTCATTCAGACTGCTATAACTAAAATATCAGGCTGGCTTATGAACCATAGAAATGTATTTCAGACACAAGAAGAAAATACAAGACTAGAGGCAGGGAAAAGACTTGAGAGAGTAGGTGTGTAATGACATACGGTACACAAGATCAAGAAAGACAAAACTAATAAGCACCATCTAACAAAATAACCCAGGAAGGGCAGTTCAATCAACACTATCATCACTCGGTTCTTTCCATTTTTCCACTGCTGGCTTGTTCCTCATACCAGCACCAACTGCTCTCCGTGATGGCAAGACAGCTGCTTTGGCACCCCAGGCACAGCATACAGGGAACAGAGGTGGCTTTCTCTTGTGCCCCCTTTTAGCAATGAAATCTTTCCCCATAATCCCTCAGTAGGCCTGCTCACAATGTTGCTGGGTAGAACTGGGTTATATGTATTCTTGAGCTGGTCACAAATAAAAAATGGGGTTAATCAAGATTTATACCTGAGCTAGGGATAATGCCAATTTTCCTGAGGGTTTTGGATTAAGTGGAAAAAAAAGATGAAGCTTGCATTCATATTGTATGCTGAACTTGTTTAATCTTGTATTCCTCTTTTATGAGTAGTTTTTAATACTCTTCATTTGCTGCATTTCTGGGATCTTGATTATTATGTATCTAGGTGTAGATTCATTTTGATTATAGCTAATTGGGAGTTCTCTGTGCCTCACTCAAGTGAATGTCGAGTCTTTCCCCATGCTTGGGAATTTTTCTGCTACTACTTCTGGAAATAGATCTTTTATGTCATTTGTATTGACTCCTGCTGTTGTGTTGTCCTGTCCTGTCTCTGGTTTATAGATGCTGCCTTCTTGCCATATATTCACACACGTGGCAAAGGGCAAGGCAACCATATGGGCATCTTTATGAGGACACTAACCCCATTCATGAGGGTTTTGTGTCTCTCTTGACCTAATCACCTGGCAGCCCCTCCATCATATTGGATATAGGGTTCAACATATGAATTTGGAGGTGGAGGGAAACAATCTTCCTTGCATTTGTTTCCACTATTCTGAGGTACATCTAAGCTTCTGCTTTAGGGCCCTGTTCCTTTCCAGTGCTGCCTGCTGTGAGCTTGTTGCTCTGGAGGGCATGTGTCCTTGCACACATCTGCAGAACCCTCAGCTCAGATTTCCACTTCTCAATGACCAGCACCAGTCTGAAGAAAAAAATCCCACTTATCTCCTCTCCAGTCATAGACTGATTCTTTGATTCCCATTGCTAACCCTTGCTCATGACACCAAATTATTCTCTAGCCTTGACGTTAACTAAAAACTTAAATATTTTGCATATTTCATTAGACTTCATCCTAAGGAAATGGTCATGGTTGTGTTTAAATCATAGTTTTAGCATAACTTACTGGAACATTTAAAACAATAAATGAATTTAATTAATGTGGCATACTTATACAATTTGATGTTTTTTAATACCATGAAAAAAAGTAACAGAAAATGCAACAGAATTTCTTAAATGTAGGGCCAGCAAGATAGTTCAGTGGACTAAGAACCTGCTTAGGCAAGCACAGGGACCAGGGTTCGATCCCTGGCACCACATGCCATGCTGGCCCTGCCCTCCGGTGCATTGAGCTGGCCACTGAGACCAGGAGTGGTGGTGCACACCTGTAATCCCAGCGCCAGAGAGCCTTAAAACAGAAGGATCACTATGAGTCTGAGTTGCATAGTAAGATCATGTACCAAATACATTTAAAAAACCCCAAAAACTCAAATTTACTTTTTCTAGGTAGCTGGACTTTTGGTTTTACTTTCTTCTTTTCCCTCATAATTGTTTCTTAAGTTTACTACAAGGAACATGCATCAGTAATGTAAGAAAAATGCCAGTCAGTTTTGTAGCAGTATTTATCAATCCGGCCTAGAGTACAGATTTTTTCCTACCCCCCACCTGCCTCCTTGAGACAAGGTGTTTTAGCCCAGGCTGGTCTTGAACTCACAGATATCCTCCTGTGTGCTACTCTACCTTGCTAGGACAAGTTTATACCATACAGACTAACTCATGTTAATGTGGGAAAGAAAGGTAAAACTGCATAAATTAATTACACCTCAATAAAACACACTAGCACATGTATATACACACATTTATAATCAAAATTACATCGTCAGTGACTTTCTATCAGAGATTTTAATCAGTGGAGCTGTCCACAGTTTCCTTCTGCCCCTTTAAAATTTTCTTATTCTGTTTACTTACCATAGAGGCTTTGTTCTAATTGTTATATCTTGTACAATGTAAGTGCCTAGAAGGGTGAAAGCATGTTTTTTTTTTTTCTGAAAAACTAAGATATATAAAATCTGAGTCTATAACACAGTGTGGTGTGAGGAAGTGATTCTGCTCTTGGACTAGGTTTGTCTGGAGCACTTACTCTTGTTTGTCATCCTGGGTTAATGATAATACTACCTAGTTATGCACAAAAGCTTGTACTTTATTTATATCACATTTTTTATTTTTTGAGGTATTTTACTTTGTGTTGTTTAGGCAGGGCTCATACTTAAAATCCTTAGTCTCAGCCACCTGAAGAGTTGGATTACAAATGTGTGCCAGTGTATCTGGCTAAACTTGTACTTTGACAGGACAGTATATGAGGTTTTGAAGATAAGAGTTGTGGAACAGGAAGTACAACATGTGGGTACTTTGCGAATTTTAGAAATATTAGAATCTTAAACAGACACCTGTTTAACAGTTTTGATTGAGATTCAACATCATTTGTTTTTCTGATAATGTGTACCTTTTTCCAAGGAAAATATAGGCAAAAGGCATGAGGAATGCATGTAGAAATACAAAACTAATACAAAATATAATTATTTAATGGAAAATACAGTGTGAAAGTTTTAACTTACTGTTCATGGAAATCCAACATCGGTGGCTCAAATCGTATAGGTCTGCAATTACCCCGGTAGAGAGATATACTGGAATTAAAAAGAAAGAGCGTAAGAAGGAATTTTGCAAAGTACAAATTTCCTCCCACTGCAGTCAGACACTTGACTTTTGTCAAAAGAAAGTATCTTTAAGAAAATTGGTGTCTAATGTTCTATTAAGAGCGTGTATAGGAGCCGGGGAGATGGCTCAGTAGAATAAGTGCTTGCCTGGCAAACGCAAGGGCATGAGTTCAATCCCTGGTTCTGGAAAAAAAAAAAAAAAAAAAAAAAAAAAGAACGTGTATTATTTTTTTCCCTAAAGTAAATCAACAGGTAATTGGTTTTAAAAATGGTAAGACAAGAATCTTTTATTCAAAGGTGCTCAACAAAATGCTCAAGTAGATTTTTAGAATTAAGTAACAACATACTTGATTCACTGGAATTTTAAACATATACAAAAACAAAATCCTCAGGTACACTTTTAGAATTTATGTGGTTGATACAGTAAATAACAATATGCTTTATTGTTATGGATTTTTGAAATGTATGATAAATAATGGCTAATATAATTACAGATACTTGGAGGCAATGTATGAAGACAAAATTCACAATCACATTGTCATTGCACTGCCAAAGACCTAAACAAAAATCAACTTTGGGACAGAAATTTCCAAGAAGTGAAAACACCTATTTGGAACACACTGATCTGTGGTGTTCTGACCTAGAGATCTGAGACCGTTTCTATTAGTTCACGTAACACTAGAGCTTCTCAGTAAAACAGGTTTCTGCACAGCAAGTCTTAGCCACCTTCATAACACAGCACTGACGTAAGGTATAAATGACCTTTGGAGACGGCAGGAACTTACATACCCATGGCCATCTCTTTATATGTGAAAAATGAGAAATTCAGTTAGCTATTAAAGTTTCAAAATAGTAGTTTCAGAGCTTTTTAAGAAATGGTATCAGAGAAAAATCACTGCCACAACTCACAAGGACACAAGCTTCTTAATGACACTATAATTTCACTCTAGATACAGGAAATTCATTAGAAATAAGCAATAACATTCATAATATATAGGAAATTTATCTTCAATCCTATACATAATAAATAGTCTAAGTAGTGGAATAACTGAGCTAAAAATAATAAATTCCAAACATGTTTTTAGTTCTACCAGTTTAGAATGTTTCTCTGTGCTGTGTGATAACTCCCTTTTGTTTTTAAAATCACTGTTCTTCTTTCTACATAAGGTGAAAAATAGAAAAAGAAAACATTAGATGTACAATTTTCCTAAAGTACCAAACTAAAGAGTGGGATAAGAAGGCACAGTTGCTCACGACATAGCCGTGAGATGTGGTTAGAGGTACACAATCTTGTCCCCCTTGCTTTCTGTCCTTAGACATGACAGAATGAATACACTCTTCACAGCCTTTAAATAACAGATGATGTACAGTGTGTGTTTTAATAGTGTTCAACTTATGTTACATCTTAATCAGATCATGGAAAATAAAATGTAGTATATAACATCATCATCTAAACTACTGATTCATACACACACACACACACACACACATGCACTATTAGCTGCTAGAGATTGAGATACCATTTCTTCCTGTGAGAGAATCAAGAGTACATTATGCAGAGGACCAGAGAGGACCAGGAAGAGGGAAGAGAAACCAGAGGAGGAAGGAGAGGAAGAGGAAGAGGAAGAAGGAACTAAGGTAGATCTCCTTGTAGGAGTGTGGATTTTATTCTAAACGCAACAGTCTGTACAGTGTTTTGAGCAAAAGGTAACATGACCTGACATATTTTAAAAGATTAATTCTGGCTACTGTATGAAGAACAGATTATAGGCATCCAGAAGTAGCATCCAGGAAGGCACTGTGGGGAATCTATGTAAGACGTGAGGGTAGCCATGGGCTGCATAAATACAAGGGAGGGTGGTGACAAGTGCTACATGCGGAATATATTTGAAGTTAAACACAACAGGTTATGCTGGTGGATGGATTCTGAATCCATAAGTGAAAAAGAGGGGGAATCAAGGATGACTTATGAAATTACGACTGGATACACTATTGTGACATGGGAAGAGTGGGCTGGAAGTATGGAGGGATAGATGGGAAGGTGTTCAAGAATACAGTTTTAGGTGCCTACTGCTTATATACACAAAGTTACTTGTTTTCACATACTGATCTGATATCCTGTCACTTCGGTGAGTTTAATAGTCTAGCTTCTCTTAAGATGTTTTCATTGTTGCTGTATGTGCTGCTAAACTGAGCACCAGCTTAGATGATCCCTGAAGACAAATTTCCTGCAAGTAACAATTTGATTTCCTCTTTTGAATTTCTTAGATCTTGCTTTTCATTTTTTATGCCTTGTGCTAAGGTCTCCTGTAAAATGCTCTACAGAAATGGTGCCCAGCAATTGTTACTCTGATATTTACATAATCTTCACAGACTACAAGAGGAAACAATGTATAAAAGATGGTTCTCTCATAAATAAATGCATAGTTCCAAAACAACAGCACCTTTATACATGTAAATAACAATAAAAACCTAAAGAATACTTAAATCGGTCAACACAGATCAAGGTAAAGTATTATTTAACAAAACCAAGAATGCAATAATCTAGCTGTCATGTATCTACAGTTGATTTACACAGTGCTTACACAGTGCATGACATTGCTTAGAGCTTTATATATTGAAAGCACATGTTTACAAATGAATAATGTTGAAAAGTAAGTTGGGAAAAAATTTAAACTAGGTCCTCAAAATGTAAGGTTTTGTGTTTTACAGTTTGGTCACATTTTCTAAAATTTGGACTCTTTTAGCTGCCAGAAAGTTCTATATACATTTGAAACCTGGGTCACTTTCTACAAAATCATCTGTCGAAATTTTAATTAAAATTGTACAAATCCATGTTGTTTGCATAAAAGTTTCTTTCCATCTGATGCCTTGTATTTGTTACTACTCATGCAATGACTACTACGTGCAGCACAACAATGAATGAAGTGCCACTTCCCCGAGCTTAGAGGGCCCTCAGTTTTCACCATCAACAATTGTAGCTGTCATTTTTCCATGGAAGGTTCTTTATCAGGTTGGAGAAATTTTCTTTTGTGTCTAGTTTGCTGAGTATTTTAAGCAGATGCTGAGTTTTTCACATGCTTTTTTCTTTATCTTTTCAAATAATTTCACTGGGATTTCTCTTTTATTTTGTTACTTACAGGAAACCAATTGCCTTTCAAATTTTTATTGGTCTTTGCATTCCTGAGATAAATCTCTTTTGGTCATGATGTACTGTTTTCACATATTTCTAGACTCAATTTACTAATATTTTGTTAAGGATTTCTAGATATATGTTCACAGGATATAATCTCAAGCCCTTCTGTAATGCATGCAATGGTCACCTCCTAAAATATGTTGGGAATATAGCTTCCTCCTTTCTTTTCTGGAAGAGTTTGAACACTTACATTACCTAGTGAGGTATGTGACAGGATTTATCAGTTAAGTCATACAGGCTGGCAGTTTTTGTTGTATAAGGGCTTAAAACTATAAACTATGTCTTTAACAGATGGAGGAAAGTTTTTATTTTTCCTTTGGTTTATTTTGGTATTTGGTATCTTTCAAGAAATGTGTCCACTTTATCTTGGTTTCTGAATTTGTTGGAATAAAATAATATTTCTTAGTATTCTTTGAGTATCTATAAGATCAGAAGTGATGCTTTTATTATTGATTTTTTTTCTTGGTATGTTCTTAACCAACCTAAGGTTAAGGCTTATTCACTGTATTATGCTTTATAGTCCATCGGCTTTTATTACTGATGTTCTCTTTTCCATTTTCTACTTAATTTTAAAAATGTTCTGTATTTTCTCTTCGCTTTTTAGTTTGAAGTTAATTTGGTGCTCTTTTCTGTATTCAATGGAAATGTACACCACTGGTTTCAGATTTCTAGCATCCAGAACTTAGAGAAACCAAGTATCCTTAGTGTAGGCACTCAGAGTACAGTGTTTGGTTATGGGAGACCACCCAAGCATATGCTGTATGTCTACTTTCAAATTTGCCTGTGATTTTTTTCTTTTACTCATAAGTATTTATTTAAAAGTTTGTTATTTTCAGCATCTAGATTTTCCTTGTAACTTCCTTGTAACTTCAGTAACTTCTAATTTAATTCTGCTGTGATCAGAGCATAATCTGTAAAATCTGCTGCTATGGGTGTAGTACTTAATATCCATCAGGTCAAGTTGATTCACAGACTTGTTAAAATCTATACCACTACTGATTTCTATCCATTTTATTAGCTATTGATATATGCTTATTGAAGCCTTTCTGTAACTGCAGATTTGTCTATTTTCTCCTTTAATTCTGTTCATTTTTCTTCATGTATTCTGAACCTCTGACATCAGACTTATCCAGATTTGGGGTTGTCAGAACTTCCTAATAGATGGTCTCTTTCATAACTGTAACTCTCTGATAACATTCCCTGTCCTAGTTTATTTTGTCTGATGCTAATATAACCACTGCAGCCTTTTCTAGGATTATTATTAACTTTGGCCTCCACCATTTACATTTAACATACTTGTATCTTTATACTTAAATGTTTTCTTTTCTCCTCAAAACTAAAGAACTACTAACAAGGAAAAGTACTTACAACATGGAATTAGTACCTCCAAATATATAAAGGATCTTTAAAGAGGTAATAAAAATCAAATGCCTACAAAAAATGGATAAAAAACACATCGAAAGATAAATATAAGCATAATCCTAAAATAAATGAAGAAATGGTTAATCTCATCCATAATTAGAGAAAAACAAACTAAAATTGCACTGTGGTAGAATTTCTGATCCATCAGGCTGGCTAAAGTTTAAAACTAACACATTCTGTTGGAAAGGCTTAAGGAAACTGCTACATAACCACAATGAAGATGGGAAAGAAGAGGCACCAAGTAAGCAGCAGCAGGACCCAGAGCTGATGCAACTGGCAGGAAGGGGTCCAAGATAGGCTCCTGTTCCCTCCACTGATCAGACTCAGGGATTGGAGACCAGGAAAAGATATCTTAAAAACTGCAAAAGATCATGAAAAAAATCAATCCAACATGAAGCAAAGAACATAAAATTGATTTAGATCAGTGAGAAAGCTGGAGACAATACAAATACCATTAAAAACCTCTTCAGAGAAATAATGGCAGAAAACTTCCCAAACATGGAAAAAGAATTTGACATACAAATAAATGAAGCATATAGCACTCCAAATAGCCACAAACAAAATAAATCCACACCAAGACATATAATAATCAGGATTAATTATAATAATCAGAAAGTCAGCTCAAAACAAAAAATTAAAAGCAGCTAGACAAAAGAAATACCACTTATAAAGGAAATCCCATCAGAATCACAGCAGACTTCTCAACACAAACCATAAAATCTAGAAGAGCTTGGAGTGAAATATTTCAAGCCCTAAAGAAAAACAATCTTCAACTCATACTGCTATGTCCTGCAAAACTATGTCAAAACTGATACAGAAATAAGATACTTCCATAATAATAATGTACAGTGTATTGATTATCAAAAATGTCCTCTTAATCAGCTGTGAAACTATCTCATTCATATTTATTTTTCAATAAAAATAAATTTTAAAAAAGCATTGGGCAAGCTAAATAAATAAATAAAAAGATACTTCCATAAAAAAGAACTGAAGAAATTTATGACCACCAAATCAGCTCTACAAAGAGATAACGAAGATCACAAAGGTAGGAACACCAACAGAAAGAAGCTGCTAGGCAAGACAAGTGATTAGAGAGCAAAAAGACAAGCAATAAGCAAGAAGGAAACAACATTAAAAAGAAAAGCCAATACATATCATAACCATCAATGTAAATGGTCTTAACTCATCAATCAAAAGAAACAGACTGGCAGAATGGACCAAGAAGCAAGATCCAACAATATGTTTCACTCATGAAAACATTTAACACAAAAAGAAATTCATAGACTAAAGGTCAAACGATGGAAAACAATTCTCCATGCCACAGGAATCCAGAAAAGGCAGGGGTAGCTACTCTGTTTGCAATCTGAACTTCAACCCAAACCAATCAAAAGAGAGACAAAGAGGGTCACTAAAGACTCGTCAAGAGAAAACTCTTACATTCTGTATTTTTTTTTTCCTTTTCCTTTTTTGTTTTTTTTTTTCTTTTTGCGGAACTGGGGATCGAACTCAGGCCCTTGTGCTTGCCAGGCAAGTGCTTATTCTACTGAGCTAACTCCCCAGCCCTTGAGAAAACTCTTAAGAACAACAACAATCATAAATATTTATGTGCCAAACACAAGTTCATCTAACTGCATAAAAGAAATATTAACTGACATGAAAAAACCAAATAAACACTAACAGTAGTTGTAGGGGACCTTAATACCCCACTCTCACAAATTGGTAAGATCAACTAGACAAAAATATCAACAAAGAAATATTAGAATTAAACCAAGCCTGTGAACAAATGGACTTGGTAGATATCTACAGTGTTCTACCCCAAAACAGAATATATATTTTCAGCTGCACATGGGATGTTATCCAAAATAAAGCATATATTAGCTGACAAAATGTGTTTAAGTAAATGTAGAGGAACTGAAATCATCCCATGCACACTCTGACCATAATACATTGATAATGACAAAGGAAACCACAAAAACATCAACACATGGAAACTGAACACCCTTCTGAACAACCAATGGACACAGGGGAAATTAAAGACAAAATAAAAAGCATATATAATTAAATGATAATGCTAAGACAAGGTACTGAAACCTATGGGATGCAATAAAAACAGTCCTATGAGGGAAATTTATAGCAATGAACTTACACATCAGGAAAACAAAACAAGCTCAAATGAACAACCTAATGTGGAACCTTAAACTTCAAAAAAGAACAAATCAAACCCAAAGCTCATATGAGGGAGGAAATAATAAAGAACAGAATTTAATGCAATAGAAACAAGAAAACAACACAAAGAGTCAATGGATCAAAAAGTTGGTTCTTTGAAAGAATATACAAAATTTATAAACCAGTAGCCAACCTTAAAAAAAGACCACAAATTCAAGCAATTAGGAACAAAAAGGGGCAAATCACAATCACAGAACTGGCAATTTACTGTCTGGTTTCTCCATTAGAACACGTACTTCACCATGGCAGGAGTCCTGACTAACAGCCCATCCACCAACCACTGTGATAGTTTAAAAATATATCTTCAAATTCTCTGATATACCTATCTTCAAAAGCTAGGACTTCTCTTCTCATCAGTAGAATATGGTGGAAGTGATGGAACATGACTTCTAAACTCAATTACAGGAAGGGGAGATAGCTCAGAGGTCTAAGTGCCTGCCTGGCAAGTGCAAAATATCAAGGTTCAATCTCTGGTAGTGCATGCTGTCCCAGTGCCACACTGTCAGACACCACAGCCAGGGGTGGTGATGCACATCTCTAATCCCAGCACTGGGGAGGCTGAGACAGGAGGACCACTATGAGTCTGAGCTGCATAGTGAGATCCTGTACCAAATAAACGATTAATATTTTTTTAAAAAATCTAAGATTAAACTTGATTATAAAGGTTCTGTGGGTTTCTCTTGGATCAGGTGATACAAGGGATACTTATCTTTGGGAAACACCAGCTGCAATGATTTGAAAACACTAGAGCAGCCCTATAGGTTCCACATGGTGAAGATAGTAGCTGATGGCTTCTTATTAACATCAAGGAAAGAACTGAGGGCTTTGCCAGCAACCATGTGAGTGAACCAGCCCGGCAGTGCATCTTCCAGGACTAGGCCTTCAGGTGACCATAGTTATGGATGGTATCTTTTTAAATTTTTTAAAATATTTATTTATTTATTTGGTATAGGGTCTCACTATGCATCTCAGACTCATGGTGAACCTCCTGCCTCAGCCTCCCTAGGGTGGGATTACAGGTATGCACCACCATGCCGTTCTGGTGGCTGGCATGATATGGGGCCAGCATGGCAAGCAGTACTGGGGATCAAACCTGGGTCCTTGCACTTGCCAGGCAGATGCTTAGAACACTGAGCTATCTCCCTGGCCCTGTGGATGGTATTTTGATTGCAATCTTATCAGAGATGCTTACCATTACTGCTTAGCTATACCACTTCAAATTCCCCACTTATGCACATTGCAAGATGATATGTTTTTGTTGTTTTAGGCTAGCTAGGTTTTGGGTAAATTATACTCATGTATAATACCCATATATTATACCCATAAATTTACCTATGGGTAAATTCATGATAAATGAATTGCCAATTGTATAATGCCTGGTGTCCATATGGATCTCAATATATATTTTCTGAATGACTATATGAACAAGTAAGCACTCGTGCTCATTTCATGTATTGAAATTTGCAAGCTACTAGAATCCTCATTTGACCCTGAAAACAACCTTACATAACTGCAGGACCTTATATTTTATATATATATAGACAGAAAAGTTATATTCCCCAATTTACAGATAGAAATCATGCTCAGAGCAGTTAAGTAAAAATCATTAATCTTAGAATCTTTACCTCAAGGTCAGTGCTTGTGAACAAAGATGTCAAATATGTGATTCTCAATCTTTCACCAAAAGGTACCACACCCTAAGAAGAGAGCACCCATAAAAGGTGGCCTCGTGTCACAATATAGTAATACTAGTACCCATGATAGTATTTTGACACTTTAACAAATGGAATGCTATATGCACATCCTCCATTATCCATTATGCAATCAGTGCCTTTTAAAACAAATATCTTTATGTAATTAATAATCACATTTAAATAAATCACAGTGCACCAAAAGGCTGCAGTACAGAAAAAGGTATCCTGGAAAATTTTATTTTTCATGATTTACCCACAGTCTTCAGTTTATATAAGCATCAGCTCTTTCCTTTTTAGAATGTTTTGAAGATCTTAAAGCCAGGTTTACCCCAAAACTAAAGAGGAGGATGACAGGGGTGAAGGGACAATGATGAACAAATGGTACACACAGCCTTGCATTGCTACCACCCAATCAATCTATTACTAGAGAATCAGTCCACTAACTTAAGCAGGTTAAGTTTCATGAAGAAAATGAGAGTTACAGCGTGAGACAGGACAGGGCTCAGCCTATTACCTTACTGAACAAGCCAGAGGACAGCAGATGGACTGCACAATTGGTGAATAAAGGGAAGTGAGCGATCATGCAGAAATGATTTCTACTGCACTGGGGGTACCCTACAGGAAAGACTCATGGAGGCAATGTAGTCCAGTGTAGAGAGACTAGCTTCTGGAGCCAGAAACCAACCTTCATTTTGGCTGTGACATGGGGCCTGTGGACTGTTTTGATGACAGAGATGTGGAATACATATGCTTTAGGTGGCTTGACCCAGCACAACTAAAGCCTGAGATTTACAGCATCTGATTAAACACTCTCTTCAGATGATTGCACTGCTTTCACAAAGCAGACTGCATTTAGCCAATTAACACATACTTCATGACTTCATCAGAAGTGCTTTCTTCACCCTCCTTCAAGACCCTGAAGAGAGGGAGCATACGGACAATGCCAGTCCACAGCAGATTCTCCAAGAAACTGAAACCAGGCAGTACACTTCTCTCACCGACATTCTTCCTTTTGGGGGATTGGGGTGGGGGGTGGTATGGTCAGTCACTGCAACTTGCCTTCCACATGTTTCAGGAGGCTCTTCTACTTCACAGCCTTTCTCTTATACTTCTTATACAACATTCTCCTTGCTGAATATTGGCTAACACAGACAATAAAGTGAATGCTGGAAGATTCCATACTTGATATATGACGAGATGAACAGAAGGGCACACTGGGCTGTCAATCAGAAGATAATGATTTCTAGCCACTCTAGCTTTGCCACTCTTAATAGTCCTCAGATCTTAAATCTTTCACTCCTTAAGATGTCCAGCAAGGAGGTTCAACAAGATGCTCGGTGTCTCTTGTAATTAGAACCATCTCTGATTATATGACAGGCTTCATTTTAATTAAAATTTCAAATTCAAGTTCAAATTCTGACTTACAGAGTAGTTTATTTTTTAACTGGAAAAAATTACAATGTCTGTTGTTATGCAACTAGATATTTAATTTTATATTTTTCTGTTATGTTTTACATAAACATTTTCATTAAAGTTATAATTACTAAAATAAGAGCTATGACAGTGTTTAGAATGTGCAGCACCAAATCACATATTAAAAAAAAAAAAGCTAAATTCCTTGAATATAGAGCTTTGTGCCACATTAACTATGGATACTGATTATTATATGCCAGATAAATATGGATACTGTGTTTTTTTTGTTTTTTTCTTTTTCCATAATTTTATTGAGAAACAAATAGCAATGAGACAGTTTCAAACTAAATTGGTAGGACAGTTTCAATAATTAACACATTGCATACATTCTTCCCAGTGGTTAATTGCTGTACAAGATGTGGACTTGATATCCTATTTACAAATACCATTAGAACAAATCCCTCTATTAATTAAGAGAATGTAACTATATATCTATCCTAACCACTTTGAATACAGATATCAAAGGGACATTCATCTGTATCCCATTTGATACTGTGTTTTTCTATGCCATAGGTGTTTTAAAATGACTTATTAAGGGTAATGCACAAATTCAGCTCTTTAGTTTTTAGTTGCTTGATATGCACAGAATCTAAATCTGATTTTTATGTTACTATGAGCTGTGTCCCTCCAAAATTCAAACATTGAAGGCCTATAAATTCCAATATGATGGTATTTCGAGGTGAGGCTTTTTAAAAAGTTTTATTTGTTTGATACAGGGTTTTGCTACGCAGCAGACTCAGTTATCCCATTTCAGCCTCCCCAGCACTGGGATTACAGGCATGTGCCACCATGCCCACTCTTGGTGGCTGGCACGCATATGGTGCCGGGGCTGAAAGTTGAGATCTTGTGCTTGCCAGGCAGGCACTTAGACCTCCGAGCTATCTCCTAGCCGGAGATGAGGCTTTTAAAGGTAATTGGTATTAGATGAGGGTATGAGGTAGGGTATTCATGATGGGATTAGTGCCATTATAAGAGACCCAGAGCACTTTCTGCCTCTCTCCCTTTGCTGTGTGCCTATATGTCACTGGCCCTCCTTCTCACCCACTTTCTCTTCCCTCTCTCCTTCCTCATCTGTGAGGGCACAGCAAGAAGAGCACAGGTCAGGAAGAGTGCCTTCAGGAGGGAGGAAGTCAGACAGAATCTTGTACTTCTGCCTCCAGAACTAAAAGTGTCTGTGGTAGCTAAAAGCCCAGTCTGTTTTTTCGTTATGTGTTTTTGACCCTAGTTCAGTGCTACATGCACTGCATACCAATATAATACTCATGTTTATCTGATTCATGGTCTTGATCAAACATACAAAATGTGAGTATGTTGGTTATAAAATGTGCCTGTAAATTCTCTGACATCCTTCCCTTGATCCGTGGAGGTTTCTTTCTCCCTTAAATCCTTGCAAACTTAACTTACTGGCTGACTAACAACCTATGACAGAAGTAACTATACACTTTCTTAGTGTTGGTCATAAAAGACAATACAATTTCCACTGGTTCTCTCTGGGACTAAGATTCACTCCTGGAATCTAGCCACTAGGCTGCAATGAAATGGAACCAGGGTTGGATACTGTGAATGCCCTTAGTCTGCAAAATATGCAGACTGTATCAGTAGAGAATTTTATTTGAGAGAAAGGTGTCAATAGTCATCTGAGCAGGACAATTAAAACTTCCTCACAGATACAAGGATAGACTCCTTTAGTAACTGCTACTTTTGTGTTTTTACTCTCATACCTGCAATAATATGACATCTTTTTCCTATTGTCCAATCTGTCCTGATACATGTGCACTGTTGGAACTTCCCCTACCTGTAAATGCTGTCCAATATTTCTGGTACTGGGGCACCCTGTCTTCAGACCCCTGTGAGTCTAGCCTGGTATCTCCTTGGTTGGAATATCTAAGGACTCCACAACTCTCTAATGCATCTGGAGCCAAAATAGGGCAGATAAAAGCACACCTGTTTATCTTGTGCTTTTCCCTTAATCCTTTATACTGGCAGGTAGGAAATCAGCTGTAGAAACAAGTTAATTTACCTTAATGAACATGATGTTTTCATTCATGATCAAAATCTAAATTTTAGGGGACCGGGGAGATGGCTCAGTAAAATAAGTGCTTCCCTGACAAGCACAAGGCCCTGAGTTCAATCCAAGCACAAGGCCCTGAGTTCAATCCCCGGTTCCACCAAATATAAAAATAAAAAATAAAAACAAAGAAAATCTAAATCTTAAGTATTTTCTCAGTATAATGAAGAATTTCTATTAACACACAGTCATATTCTCAGTTCAATTTCCACTTACTTAGGATCTGCATCTGAGAGATTATCCCAGACTTGGAGGTACAAAGTTAGGAATTCAAGCAGAGCAAGCAAAAATGACTCATCTTTGCTTTATGATGATCTAGGGTCTCAACTATTGAAACTTTAGACCTCTGAATGACTCAGCTGGGAGTGGAGGCCTGGTCATTGATGTGTTGATGCTACCATGTTAGCTGTGACCTCAGCTAGCTGTCACCTGGAATGCCTATACGTGGACCTCTTTTTATTTGGGCATACATCATATTCATTAATGTAAGTCAGCTTGGTTCCACAGCTGATTTCCTACTTGCTAGTATAAAGGATTAAGGAAAAAGCACAAGATAAACAGGTGTGCTTTTATCTGCCCTATTTTGGCTCCAGATGCATTAGAGAGTTGTGGAGTTCTTAGATATTCCAACCAAGGAGATACCAGGCTAGACTCACAGGGGTCTGAAGACAGGGTGCCCCAGCACCAAAAATACTGGGCAGCATTTACAGGTAGGGAAGTCCCAACAGTGCATATGTATCAGGACAGATAGGACAACAGGAAAAAGATGTCATATTATTGCAGGTATGAGAGTAAGAATGCAAAAGTGGCAATTATTAAAGGAATCTATCCTTGTATCTGTGGGGAAGTTTTAACTGTCCTGCTCAGATGACTATTTGACACCTTTCTCTCAAATAAAATTCTCTATTGCTACAGTCTGCATATTTTGCAGACTATGGACATTCACAGATGTACTCTAAGCATCAAGGTCCTTGAGGAAAAAATGTTTCCCTCTTCTGAGATGTCCAAACGGGACTGTGTGATGACCGTGAGGGCAGGGGCATCTTGTGTTTCCTCTGCCACTTTTTTATTTCACTAGATTTGTTGATAATTTTTAAAGATAAATTCATTTTGCTCTTTTCAAGAACATGTATCTCATCAGAATAAAATACACTCCTAAAAACAACATAAAGTGACTGAGTTTTACAATCTATGCAATGTGGTTGCTGTCTGAGAACCCACTGCCAGCTCTGCTCACAATCCTACTGTTGCCCAAGAGCACTCAGAAGAATGGAAGCTGGAACATGGCCAGCTATTCTGGCAAACAGGAGCTTCAACTGCACCTGAACCCTCTGAGTTCAGCTCCGTAAGTTTACAGCACCCTAAGGGAGCAATCAGTAAACTGTGGGTTGAATATAAAACAGCACAGCGAGGGACTGGTTGTTTTATTTCATTTTTTTGACTGGTTGTTTTAAAGAAAACTTTCATTCTCCTTAGGCAGCAGACACTGGCTGGATTCAAAAAAGAAGCTGGCCAGTTATCTTCCTTTTATTCTTTTCTCTGAGGAAAATTAAGAGTTACTAAAGTCCAAAAATTTAGGGGTAGGGAGGGAGGCACTTTGAAATCACATGCATGTATGTATTTTCACAGCATCTGAAGTAAAAGAAAACCCTAGCATCACAGGGCAAGTCGTGCTTAAAGGAGTTTCCTTGAATCACGAGGTTGGATTCCCCAGCTCTGGGCTGCTGTGGGGACCTGCAGGCAGATCACTGAGAAGTGAGGGCAGTATAAAAGGTGGTGCAGGTAACCACAAAAGCAGTCACAGAGATGTTCTTCTTTCAAAGCAAGGGAATCATCAACTCTGAGCAAAAAGCTTCTGTATGGGACAGGGGAGAGTTATAACTTGGTTCCTCAATGTTCCCTGAAAGTGCCTGTGCTGGAGGCCTGGTCTCCACGAGGATGCTGTAAGAAACAGGAATTGATGGAATGTTGAGGTGATTGGAGGTGTGCCCTGGAAGGGTCTGTGAGACCCCAGTCCCATCATTGGTCTCTTAGCTCTGTGGTTTCAAGGTGAACAGTTTTTCTCTGCCACATGCTCTGCCAGGGTGTGATACCTTGGCACAGGTCCAAAGCAATGGGGCCAACTGTCATGGACTGAAAAGTCTAAAACTGTGATCCAAATGAACCTTTTTTCTTCACAAAGTTGATTTTCTCAGGCATTTGCTATAATAACAGAGCTGACTATCCAGAGGCATGATACATAACTGCATCACAATCACGTTCAGATTTAGACTTGGTTTTCCATACATAATACTTCAAAATATATGCTACAATACAATTTGTAATTTGCTATTTCCTCTTTACCAAAAACACCACTGCCACCACCACCACCACCACAAACCACAAAACAAAATCTTAGGGCAGCTGAAGGAGAGAACAGCAGGAATTCTCCAGAAGGTTCTGAAAGCATGTTACTATCTCATTGAATATAAGCCTTACCTTTTTTGTTGATATGAACTGAGTCCAAGGGTTGTCTCAGTCTGTAAAAGGAAAAAAATCATGATGAAAATACTAAAACCAAATTTTTATTGATATACATATGGGGTATTCAAATTACTGCACCTTTAATTTTGATCTAATATCTTCAATTTTCAGATTTAAGTTGATCCTCAAATCATATGAAATAACTGATCATATTAGGTAATTCAAGTGAGAAAATAATCTGGATCAATTTTAAATGCACACAGTAATAATACAAAATAATGTGCTTTATTTTAACAAATAATACAAATCCTAGAGTTTCCTTCATAGTCACTTCATGTGGGACCATGTGTGCCTCTCACCATCCACATCTCACCAGCTGTAAGCTGTTTGTGTCCAAGGTCCCTGCTGGCACAGAGCTTGGTATACAGCAGGGATGGAAAGGTGAATCATCTAGCATGACATCAGTAGGTAAACACTGAAAAGTGACTTAGAGAGTATTCCAAAGGTGTCGTGCAAGGGAATAAATAGATGATATACTTTAATATGACATGAGGAAAGCTGGACTGGACAGCTAACATTTATACTAAAACCTGAAAAACAGAAAGAATGGTGTGGGTGAGGAAAAGAGCATGTGTCAAGGCTCTAGTAAAGGAACCAGCTTGGTACGTTCAAGAAACAGCAGGCTTACCTAGCTCTTTCTACCAAGATTGGAGGGCTAGGCAGGAGCCAGTCTGTGTTGTGTCTGGTTAAGAGGCCATGTAAGTAGTCTGGATATTATACACTAAATGCAACATAAGGGATCTGAAAGGGTTAGAAACAGACGGACATGGCTTGAAGTATTGTTCTGGCACAGTACAAATGATGAATCAGACAAGGAAAACAGACAAAGTAGGATACTGGAAGGCTATCATTGTAGTTTAAGGGAAGAAGGACATGAACATCTTAATGCTATGTGAGAAGATGCCACCACACCAAGGAACACCATCAGCCCCAAAGCAGGCTGCTCTATTTGGACCAGAAGAAGCCCCACTGCTGTGGCATTTCCTCTCCACCTCATTAATGTACAGAGCCCACCAAAAACCATTTAGGGCTTCTACCTTGCAGAGTTCCCTCTGTGAACCTGAGCTTTGGATTTTTAAATTTTTTTTAAATTTTTCTGGAACTGGGGATTGAACTCAGGCCCTTGCACTTGCCAAGCAAGTGCTTATTCTACTGAGCCATTTCCCAGACCCACCAAAAAACATTCAGAAAATGATTTTTCAACAGATGGTGTTACCCTTATAGGTGGGACCCAAGAGGATGTCATATATTGCAAAAAACCCACTACAATGGCGGCTCTCAGAGAAAAAATGTAAACTGCATGTGAAACAATCTCAATGACTAAGATTACCCAAGCATCAGTTCATTGTATTAATAAATGTCTGGAAGCTGCCCACAATTTGAGCACCTCTTGTAATAGTAGAGACCAAAGGTAACTTTTGAATCTCATGGTGTCTCAGTCAATTTAGTATTAAAATATTTATTCAAGTTTTTCATTTCCTGATATGTGCATAATTATTTTTTGTCAGGCTGTATATTATTTTGAAATAGTATTTTTGAGAATGTATATGGGGAGAAATGGCAGATCAGGGGAAGTTCCTATTTTTTAACGTATAAGAGTGTCTACAATCAAAATGCTTCAGCAATATAATTTGGATGAGTGCATGTGTATATGAGGAAAATACAAAAAATGTTAACTGTTGAATCTTTTTGACTAGGAGATTGTGTGCTGAATTCTTTTTCTATATTTAAAAATTCCTTTAACTTTTACTATGAAATTTTATTGCACAAAGAGTGGGAGAAAATATCTGCAAATCATATGTGGTCAGAGATCAGTATCTAAACTCCATAACACACACACACACACACACACACACACACACACACACAAATATATTTCAACAAGGAAAACATAATTTGACTCAAAAATGGGTAAAGGCCTTAAATAGACATTCCTCCAAAGGAAACACACAGATGACTAGAGGTACATGGGAAGATGTTCACCATCACCAACCGAAAGAGAAACACAGAACCACAACAATATCACTTCATACCTATTAGAATGGTTATTATATTTTTTAAAACCACAAAAATAAGTGTAGGCAAAGATGTGAAAAAACTGGAATCCTTGTACATTGCTAGTGAGAATGAAAATCAGTGGGATTGCTATGAATATAGTATGGAAGATTTAAAAAAGTCACAGTGATCCTCCTGTCTCATCCTCCCAAGGGCTGGGATTACAGGCATACACCACCATGTTTGCTTCTGGGCCAGGCTGGAACAGCATGTAGGGTTGGAGATCGAACTTAGGACCTTGTGCCTGCCAGGCAGGTGCCCAAGCCTCTGAGCCATCTCTCCAGTCCCAGTATGGTAGTTTTGCCAAAACAAACAAACAAATTACCATATGACCCAGCAATCCCACTTTTGGGTATATACCCCAAGAGACTGAAAGCAGGGATTCAGATACTGTACGAAAGCATGTTCACAGAAATATTATTTACAACAGTGAGAGAGTGCAACAACCAAAGAATTCATCACAAGATCCACAAAATGTGGTTCGTACACATCATACAATTATTCAGCCTTACAAAAAAGGAAAATGATGCATACATCCAATGGATGAACCTGGCGTAATTCTTCTACACTTCACTAAATGGAATACACTAGTGACAAAAGACAAAACAGCATGATTCCACATATATGAGCTACTGTGCTTAGAATAGTCAAATTCATAGATAGAAAGTAGGATCAAGCTTGCCTGAGGGAAGGGAGATAGAAGAATGGGGAATTACTTAATGGGAAAGAGTTTTGATGTGGAAGATAAAAAGGTTCTGGGGGCTGGTGAGATGGCTCAGTGGTCTAAAGCACCTACTTAGAACAAGCTTAGCAAAGCACAGGGACCGCGGTTCAATCCCCAGCACCACATGCCAGCCTGCCCCGCCCCCTGGTGGGCTGAGCTGGCCACACACACACACACACACACACACACAAAATTAAAAAAAAAAAAAAAAAAAAAGGTTCTGGAGCTGGATGATTACATAATATGGTGGATATACTGAAAGCTGTTAAACTGTACTTTTAAACATGGTAAAAACGTAATTTTTTTGTTACATTTAATTGCAATTTTAAAAAACTGTAGTACATAAGACAATGTGGTGCTGTCAGATGAATGGGACTGAACAAAGAACAGAAACACACAACAAAGAAAATGCTTCAAAGATGCATAATGGGAAAATATGGGCTAAAAGGAAAATACTAACATCTTTAGTAAGATTAAATGTGACATTCTTTTTTTAAAAAAAGATTATGTTTAAAAATTAAAACTCAGCAATAAACAATTCAAATATCAAAAAGCAAGCAAAAATAGGTGGTAAAAATGTTTACAAAAGAAGGATGAAGGCAAACAAATAAGAGTTACAACATTAAAAACTACACAGATTTTAAAGGTAAAAATTTTTGTAATTCCACATGAAGAGACAAAAATAGGAGAAAGAATATTGTGACTGAAATCTAAACAAAGAGCAAGGACAATTCCTTAAAGCAAAACAGTCAAAAAACCACATGAAAAAGATTAATCCCTTAAACACAAGGAACACCCTAGAAGACAATATGACTGGTACAGACCTTTGAACCTTACACCCAGAGTAAGGGTTCACTAGAAGGGCTCAGGGCACTAGAAAATGCCTCTACCACATATTTGGCCTTTCTGTCAATTATGACATATCTGGAATATTTCAAAGGAAATGTCACTGGCTCAGAATAACTTGGAATCAGTACTTTTCACCTGCCCATCTATCCAGAATAGACAATTAGAGCTGCCCTCTATAGCTCTAACTCCAGCCTGAGCCACATTAATTGCTAGGCTGCAGGTTCTGGACCAAGTCGAGCCAGCCTCTTTCAGAGGCAGCCCCAACTCCAAACAGGGTTGTGTTCCCACATATTAGAAGAAATAGATTTCTTCTAATCAAATGACTAACCCAGGCAAAGCTGTACGTGTGACATGCTTATAATAAAACCACATGAAATAATATTATTCCTATAGCTCAGTGACATTCAACTAAGGACAATTTTGTGTACCAGGAGGTATTTAGCATGTCTAAAGGTATTTTCAGTTGTCAGGAATCAAAGCATTATCTGCATCAAGGTGACAGAAATCAGGGATGCTGCTAAACATTATAAAACGCAGTCTTTTTTTTTTTACTTCCCAGTGAATTACCTGATTCAAAACATAAATACTGTAATCCACACCACAATCTGAATTTTATAGAGCTATCAATAATGTAATTTTTATTTCTAAAACATCTTGAATTAGAATAAAATATGTAATTGTCTTACCAACTATGTCTCAATTTCTACTGGTTCTTCTAGGAGTATAGCAAACAAATAAATCAAGCCTTTAATAGTTCAAATCAGCAGCAGTTCAGATCATATGGTAAGAATAAGAATTCAAATTCATTGATCAGGTTTATTACTGCATACATATTATGACACATTCCTGTGTGTGTGTGTGTGTGTGTGTAATTGAACTCAAGGCCTTGCACTTACCAGGCAGGTGCTGTGCTGCTGAGCTACATCCCTGATCCTATGAGACATTCTTGGTAAGATTATGTATGCCTAATACTGACTTCTTTAACTTAGCCAAGGTAAAGTTACCCATTATTGCTAATAGCTTCTAATGTGGCTACCCCCTATGTATTGCATTATTATTAAATTGATGACTTAAGTTTGTTGGAAAGAAATTCAATTAAATGCAATTCATTAAAGAACTGGTTATGCATCTCTGACATAAATGGTAGTGGAAAGAAAATAAGGTCTGCAGCCCCCTAAAACCTGTTTCTTGGTAGCAGGAGCACAAACACAAATCAGTACTACCAGGAAGGAAGCCTTGCTTGGTGCCATGAGAATAGCTGTTCCTAAGAATGTGTGAGAAGAGGAGCCACATTTCCTTGCAGGCAGTGAGACTATGTTCCTTTGTCATATTCAGAGAGAAAACTGCATACATCCTCCAGGACAGGAGTGGGGATAAAATACGAGATCAGCTTTGATAACCCAACCTGCAGTCTTGGTTCTCATCAACATAACCTCTCCTATGAGGCTCTCTGCAAATATTTTCATACTGAAAATGGGTAAGATATTTGTAAGCCAGTTTTAAGGATTTTTTTGGGGAGGGGCAGTACTGGGGATTGAACTCAGGACCCTGTGCTTGCCAGGCAGGTGCTTATTCTGAGCTATTTCTCCAGCCCCAAGGATTCTTTTTATTGTTGTTGTTCACAAAAAAGGGTCTTTCCACATGTAACTTTGTTTCCTGTACTTGTCCATGTGTATATATAAAGTAATTTTAAAGATAATTGAGACTCATATATAATTGTAAGAAATAAGACAAAAAACATTTTCTCAATCTCCCCCCCAATGTAACATTCTGCAAAAACTATGAGAAAGTATCACAACTATAATGCTAATGTTAACATAACCCATCTATTTGCTCTTATTTCCCTAGTTTTACTTGGACATACATATGTGTTTGTGTGGGTCCTTAGTTCTACAATTTTTCCACCTATGTGGATTCAAGCATCAATTGCCACAGTTGAGACAGAGGAGTTCCAGTACCCCAAGGAGTCTGTGTGCCCTTTCACAGCCATCAACCTCCTCTTTCATGTCTCGTAAACGCTATTCTACTATACGTCTAAAGTTTTGCCATTTCAAAACTGTCATATAAATGGAATTACACATGTATAATCTTTTGGGACTGGCTCTTTTCACTTGGGCTCATCCTCTTCAGGGAATCATTTAAGTTGTGTGTTTCAATAGTTAATTCCTTGTTATTGCTAAGCAGTATTTCATAGCATGGATTTACCACAGTCTAATACATCACTTACTGAAACACATCCAAGTTGTTTCCCATTTTTGACAATTGCAAATAGAGCTGTTGTGAACATTTATATGCAGGTCTTGGTGAAAGTGTAAGTTTTTATTTCTCTAAAAAAACACCCAATGGTGTAACTGCTGGGTCACCTGGTAAATGCATGCTTAGTTTTCTAAATATCTGCCAAAATTTTCCCATACTAGTCGCACCACTTATATACCCACCGGCAATGTACAAAGCAACCCAATTTCTCCACATCCTTTTCTGGACCTGGTGTTCTCACTATCTTGTGCGTATGTGGGGGCTTAATTTGCATTTTTCAATGATGCTGGCCAACTTTTCACATGTATGTCATCTTTAGTGCTTTCATTGTATAATATTACATACCCTAGAAACTAGATCTTTTGTCAGATGTGACCTCTATTTTCTTCTAGACTACATTTTGTCTTTATATTCTTTTCACTTGGTTTTCGGCACAGCATATTTTTATTTTATTTTATTGAGAAACAAATATCAATGAGACAGTTTCAAAACTGATTAAAAGGACAGTTCCAATAATTAATACATTGTTATCTTCTTAGTGGTTATCCGTAGTACAAGACGCAAATAGAATATCCTGTCCAAACACTATTAGTACAAATCTTTCTTCTCATTGAATTAAGCGACAGTAGCTGTATATCTATCCTATTTTGTATATACAAATACAAAATGGTCCTTCCTTTGTATCCCCTTTTTTTGTTTAGTCCTGTCAGAGATGGGTATTCTATTGCATCTAAATACTATGGGTGCTTGAATTCAGCAAAACAATCCAACACAGTCCAGCAGTCCACAATAGTCGTGGGTTATCCACAGAAGTTGTTGACTTGAGCCTTTCATGGCTCAGCATATTAATATGGCTTTACTTTATATACCTCGTTTTTATACTTTTCTGCCGGATGGTTAAGACCAAGATAAAGTGAGACCTGTATAACAAGAAATGTAACTTTTGTATCTGATAAGGTCAGTCAAGTACCCTTAGGATTTATCCTGTAACCCTATACCGCACTTTGTACATCCTTTGTCAGTGTCAGCCATGTGGATGAGTCACAGCCATTGCTTGAACAATTTGCTCTCTGTGAAAGCCTGAGAGAATGTTTTTTCTCCATGTGACTCTCCTCAGGCACACCTTGTCATTGATCACATTCCTCTGTGGCTCCATAATCTCCATGATTAGAAAATATGGGACATAACTGAGTTACATGATGTTACAGTATAGGTTCTCCTATGTCCTAAGTCTTCACTGACCTTGAAAGGCTATGGTCGAAATGTTGGCTGTCCTTGCAGCCCTTCTATTTCTCTAATTTTTGGTCTGCAAACTTAAGTTGTTAACCCTCCAAAAGAGAAGCTTATTATTACCCTACATCTTATGCAGTTGGGTTTAACTTCACTATCTGTCTGAATATCAAACATCTTAGGCATAACATGGAACAGGTATTGATCAAGTATTGATGTTAAACATTAAGTCCCTACAGAATATGGAGATAAAAATTTAAAAAATGAAAAATATTTAAATATGAATAAACAATTACATATTTTTACACAGACATTTAGAAATCTAACCATATACAGCATTGTAGCAGGACAGTCCTGTGACTTTTTTTTTTCTTTTTCTTGTACCTTTTTTTCATTTATTATCCGTTAAAGAAAAAAACAAAAAACTTTTACTTGTGAGACAGTATGGTAATAACTGGTATGTCATGTCATGAAGTACGTATAAGACCAGTGCACAGCATATTTTAAATTCATCAATCTTTTCTTTCTGGATTATATTTGTGTCAAGAACCCTTTGTCTATCCCTGTATCCTGAAACTTTTCTCCTTTGATTTATCTCAAGGTTTTATTACAGTTTTATGTTTTATATTTAAGTCTCTCAAATATGTTTAGCTAATTTTTATAAAGGTATGAGGTTTGTCTATGTATTTTTAAAATTAAAAAAAGATTTTTTTGGTTGTTGTTCCCCATTTTAAAAGCTGTTTTGAAAAGCTATTTAATCTTTTTAGACTAGTACCTATTTTTAAATACCAGGCAGAAAATAGTGTGAAGGGAGAAGAAAGTCAAACAGGGATGAAGTGGGGAGCAGACAGCTCTATGCTTTAAAGTAAAATACAAGAACCCTGTGCTCAAATAACATTTTTGCCCTCACTAGCGACATAACCTTGGGAAACACTGTAAATAACACAGCATTCTGACAACTCTACAGAGCTACAAAGACAATATCCCTTGGAAAGTCTGGCATCCCATACATTTCTTCAGTCCAACAATAGCTAATCAACTATGACTTGATGAGAAATGGCTGCTCTGGGAACAAAATTACCTTCAGATTGTAAAACTGACTATCTAGAATGAAAAACAAAGCTAAGATTCAAAGAACAAATGATTAAAGGAAATAAGTTGATTCTCAAGACAATTTGTTCCTGTATAATAGCATAATGGTTAAGAACTTTTATTTTAGAATCAAAAGCTTGGTTTTGAATTCTGACTCTATCACTCTCTAGTCCCTTGGTTACGTTACTTAATCTCTCTGCATATTGCCTACTTGGCAAAATGCTCACCAAACTAATAGTTATCTCATGTATTTGAGAATTTACTGGAGTGTCTAGTACTTGTCAATAACCAATAAATATTATTTGTATTTGCTTATTATTTTTTATATTTCACAAATTTTTTATAAGTATGTATTTCTTTTGTAATAGAAGTACTATATTTAACACAAAAGATGAATACTACTAGCCTTCAAGGTAAGTCAAAATCCCAGCTCTTTCTTTTCTCTTAAGAACAGGATGCCTATTTCCAAAACAATTTAGAAGCTGGTCATCTCTAGCCTATAAGCCAAGTCCAATCTGCCCCTGAGTTTTCCCAAGTCTTATGCCTGCTCCTCACACACTGCCGATAGCTGCTGTTACACTACAAGAACAAATGAATACTAGTGACACAGACTGTTTGACATACAAACTCTAAAATAGAATCTGGTCCTTTACAGAAGAAAATTTGCCAACCTCTGGCTCAAAAGAACAACAGAAGTAATATAAGAATCTTATTTACGCAACCATTAAAACCTACATAAGGCAACTAGTGACCTAAGACAACCCAATATAAATATGTCTTTTAAAAATAAATAATGGGAAATACAGTGTTACTGGTGTACT
Source organism: Octodon degus (assembly GCF_000260255.1). Lineage (NCBI taxonomy): Eukaryota > Metazoa > Chordata > Mammalia > Rodentia > Octodontidae > Octodon > Octodon degus. The sequence goes on from NW_004524628.1 coordinate 4,622,225, forward strand.
GCAGTAAAATTTTATTTTTTAATGTATTTGGTACAAGGTCTACAGGGTGTTCAGGGTCTCACTACATAGATTGGACTTGTAGTGATCCTCCCATTTTCAGCCTCCCAAGCTCTGGGATTACAGGTGTGTGCCACCACTCTCAGTCTCAATTGCCACTGTCTCAGTGCACCCCGGGGGCGGGGCCAGGATCAAACCCCGGCTGGCCGCTACACTCTGCCTAAGCAGATATGAGTTCAGGCTACATTTATTGGGTGCTTCTGATGGGGTTGCTGTTATATGAAGGGAAAGAGAGGCTGGCTGCCTATTAGGATCTCAACTGGGCCTTCAGATCACAGGTCTACATGTGGCTTAGGTTTCTCAAATCATGGTAACTGGGTTTCCAAAGAAATGTTAAGACTGAGAGACTCAAGAGGCTCAAGTAGATGCTTCTAAGCCTCTCATGCTCTAGCATTAGTAGTAACAGGATGTTCTGCCTCATTGTATTTGTCAAGATGCTACTATTAATTATTCTATGCAATATGTATTCTGTACATATTTTAGTTAAGACTAAGTATGTATCTTAGTTATACACAAAGATTTTTTTCAATTCTTTTCAAACTGATTTTTCAGATTTGGTGCAATCCTAATGAAAATCTCCCCCAAGAGTATGTAATCATACAGCTAATTTAAAAAACACAAACAGAAGGCAAAGGCAAAGAATAATCAAGGATTGCAGAAGAACAACAAAGTGAGAGGACATGCTCTCACTCCATGGTCCTAAAACTAACATCTTTAAAACTATAGTATTTAAGAAGGTGTCGAACAGGGATTAGAACAGAAAAGTAAACCCAAGAACACAAAGAGCCCAGAAACAGATTCCTAAATATATAGTTTATTTATAGTAAGAGGTCACTAAGGAATATCACGGAAAGAATAGTATATATACTGGGGAATATTCACAAAAGGGTGGTAGGACAACTGAATATGAGAGAAATAAAACCCGGCTTCACAGAACAACAAAAATTATTTCAACTGTGGCTGTAACTGTAAAAGGCAAAAGAACAAAATTCTAAATTTTAGAAGACTATAATCTAGGGATAGGAAAAGAAAATCCTTTAACAGAGCTGGATATGGTAGGGCATGCCTATAATGCCAACTGAAGCAGGAGGATTATTACAAGTTCAAAGCCAATGTGGGCTACATATTGAGTTGAAGTCCAGCCTGAAATACATAGTGAGACCCTGTCTCAATAAATAAAAATAAAAAAACAAAAACATCCTTTAATAAAACATAAAGATATTAAACATAATGGAAAGACTGACAGACTGAAATTCATTAAAATTTAGAATTTCAGTTCTTAGGAGGTCAATATTTCATAATTCAGAAAACAATCCATCAACTGAGAGAAGACATTTCCAATACACATAATCACAAATGAACTTATATAATAGAATTAATTTTTGTTATGGTGGGAAAGAGTCAGGATTACAATTACATCCAAAATTTATAAAGAATGCCTATAAAACAACAGGGAAAAAGGCAAGCAACCCAAGAGGATATCCAAATGGTCAAATAAACACAAAAGGCATCAGAAAATATGAAATATGGTGAGACAGAGCAAGAGGAGGTGTGAGAGAAGGTGAACAAGTACATGCATTTTAAAGCATTAACAAGAGGAATTCCTGATGATGGGACTATAAACTGGAGCCCCCAAGGTGGCAAATCTTTACTTAGATACACATACCCATGTCCCAGCAACTGCACCCTACTACACAAGGAACGTACACATATGTTCACCAAGCAGCAACTGCAGTCTTAACAGTCAAAAACTGGAGTGCTGGCTTGTTTTTCATTTTTAGTATTTAAAGTGGGTGGTTGGTACCCATGTGGGTATTTGGTGTGTGAAAAATAACCCACATTTTGTTCATTCCTATATATCTCACTTTGAATACTTTAAGGACAAAGAACAAAGACAAAGTATAAAATAAAAATTTTATACTTCTCTTATACTCGCTGGGAGAAAACTGAATATAGGGCCCCTAATTCAGGTGGTTAGAATTGCATTTACAAAACCTGATTTCCTATATGTAGTTTTAAGTTTTAAAAGACAAAACTATATATATCTATATTCATGAATATTTTAAAACTTGCCTTTCAACATCTTAAAATTCTGCTTATTATTCTGGTAGAATAGTGACAAAGATAGAGGGCTAAACTGCTTTTTTTCCAGGGCTTTATCTTCATTTGTTTATTTGAAAATTAGACTAGAAAACAGATTAATGCTTTTAAGTGAAGGAAATAAAGTACCTCTTGTTACTCTGTTCTACAATATTTCAAAAATACAGGGTAGGAAGGGATCATTCTGTTTATTAGGATGAAATGATGGTTAAGATATCTGACAGAGGGAACCCCATGATGATGAGTCGTAACAAAGATTTCTGTCCGTGATCACCTTTAGAATCCTTTGATCTTTATATTTTCTGTAAGTATGCAAAAAAGTATGCAAAATCCTAGCAACCTTGATAATCAGTAATAACAATGGTCAAAGCACCAACTATAAGAAAACACAGGCTAAGGGCAGGCCAAATAGCTCAATGGATCAAGGCCCCTTCAAGTAGGTGTAGGGGCCTGCTGTGCTGGCCCTGCCCCTGGGGCACACTGAGATGGCAACTGGAGACTGGGCGTGGTGGCACACACCAGTAATCCCAGCTCTTGGGAGGCTATAAACAGACGGATCACTATGAGTCCAATCCGGTAGTGAGACCCTGTAGACCCTTCCCTAAAATACAAAAAAAAAAAAAAAAAAAAAAAAAAGAGAAAAAGAGAAAAAGAAGGGGATCATGGCTTCTAATCATCACGTAACAAGTGGTCATTCACAAACCACATCTGACAGGATGGCACACTTGACATGCTATGGGAAGAGTTCTGAAATGAGACATGCCAGAAACGAACTAGATGTCAGATGCCCGCTCTGAAAACACTAAACAAATTATTTATGACTTTTATTTTCCTATTCTTATAAGGAAAATAAGCCCAACCTTTTCAGAATATATTTTTATGACTTGACATTTTCTACTAGTATATTATTGAGTCTGAAGATTAAAACATTAATGTATAAAATAAGCGCTTGCCTGGCAAGCGCAAGGGCTTGAGTTCAATCCCTGGTTTGGCAAAACAAATAAACAAACAAACAAAAACCCCAAAAAACCAAGATAACAACAACAACAACAACAAACAAACAAAACCTTAATGTTAGCCAAGGCACAAGAGGGTAACATAAGTTCCAGATCTGGAAAGGAATGCACTTAGGCAAATTCACATTTTAAATAATTTAAATAAGTTTGTTGCTTTGATCTTCATCCAGTTTTAGCTTAAATGTAGAGAAATCTATCTAGATACATACTTTGCCACAGAAATGTTACAGGTACATTCTTGCGTTCTAATCATTAGAAACCAGGAGTTGCTATGAAATAGTCAAACCTACTGGGAAATCAGTTAGAAAAAATAACTATATCAAAATTAAAACTTGTTTCTGGGAAAATATTCTATAAGGAAATGAATAATTCATACACATACATTTGAATGGTTCTTCTCTTCAGCTATTTGGAGATATGTAACACATTATACACAGCATTTCAACATCAGCAATTTGCCCTTTTTTTTTTTTTTTAAATGTATTTAGTACAGGGTCTACAGGGTCTCATTACACAGATTGGACTTGTAGTGATACTTCCTGTTTTTCAGCTTCCCAAGCATTGGGATTATAGGTGTGCGCCACCATGCACAGTCTCAATCATAGTGGGGATGGGGCTGGCACAGCATGTTGAGGATCCAATTCCAGGCCCTTGCGTCTGCCTAAGCAGGTACTTTAATCTGCTGAGCTATCTGGCTGGCCTGATTTGCTGTTTTAGTGAGGTTTAACTGGAGCTGAGATAACCAACTGCTATCACCTTTCCATTGCCATAGAATTGAGGCACCAGCCAGGCCTTGAGCATACATCTGAGCAGACCCAAAGAACATAAACAAATCTCATCTTAGGCCATGCACCTCCCCACTGCCAAGTCCATCCAGGCACAGCCTGACAATTGCCCACAGCAAAAACATAGATCATGCTCCAGAATGTTGAAAACTGATTACGAACTGGCAACCTAATGTCTACTTCTACTGTCTACTGGACACTAACACTTTTTCAATCAATAAGGAACTATATTTAGGGAATTTTCAGAAACTCAGACCTGATTTGCCTGCCCTCCAGATCCTGCAAAAAGCCAACTACACGGAGATAGTTAAAATGTTCACTATATAAGTGCTCCATATTCTCACCTTGAAACAGGTGAGAGAATTAGAAAAATGAGACCAAGGTCATTTTCTAGGGAAAAGACTTAACTAAGTCAGAACTCATTGTATTACCTTCAATTTTTATTTGGTTTTAAAATCTAAGCAGTTCTATAAAGACTTTTTGCTGTGTTTCTTGCATAGCTTATATATAAATAAAAATGAGCTTTTTGTAAATGGGGAGTTGTCTCACTGTATTGCCCAGGCTGGGCTCTAACTTGCAATTTTCCCTAAACTTGGGGCTTACACCCTGGGCCCATACCCAGTTGAATAATAAATTTATCTGACATTTTAGAAGCAATGAAAAATGTGTCTTCCAGAATGGTTACTAATTTCATTATCAGAGAAAAAGGTTCTTAAAATCCATCATTTTAAATCTTGTTCTCTTTATCTTAGTATATGAAACTTAAATCTAAATTGCAAAAGTACAAATAGAAATCTCATTCTAGGTCCCTAATAGTATTAGTTTCTCTATTATCTGGATGTAATTTTACTTTCTTGCCTTTAATAAATAACTGCAAGAGATGTGGTTTCAGGATTAAGTCATTTAGTTATGAATGAGTAAAAAAAAAGTTCATGTGCAATGTCACATATAAGGAAAGTAATGATCACAGCCAGAGTGAAAAGACAGTGCTCCTGGCGCCAGTGCCATTCCATGAAGTCATGGGGTTTGGGGTGCTTGCCTGCCTGCCTGCTTGCTTTTTTTGTGTAACCGGGGATTGACCTCAGGCCTTGTACTTGCCAGTAAGCACTTATTCTACTGAGCCATCTCCCCAGCCCCTGGGTTACTTTCTTAACCTATACCTCATTAGTTACGCTTCCAGACAGCATGGCACTTGGAAACAAACCTTACCATAACACTGGTGGTGAGTACAGCAATGACAAACCCATTATACCATAAAGGTTTAGAAGAAGGGAGATAATGCCTATCAAAAATCAGAGGGTTAATGAAGGTAGGTTTTATTGTCTCTTTTAGCTCTGAAATTCTACATTTAATTTTTAGTTGAGAAGCCTGAATTCAGCTTCATAATGACATGTGAACTATATCTAAAAGGAAGGACATGATACCAGCTGACACTTTTAAATTTTATGCCTAATATTTTAAAAATGTATCTAGGATGGCAAGTGGGAGGATGGCCTACATGAGATCTACAATAGTTATAAGTTACAGAGAACACTATTTTCTCCCAGATAAATATTTTGAGGTCCAACATCTGAATTTAGTGTTGGCTCTATACTCTAGAAGCTTTCCATAGATTCCACTGTTTTCTAATTTTTATTCTTTATCTTATGAAAAAATAAAACAAATTTTCATGAAGGATTCTACAGTTCTTAATCTAACCCAGACCCCACACCCATAGGCATGAACACTTGCCACACATTAATGACCAATTGCTTGATGGGACTTTGATGTTACCATGAGTCTGCTTTATTTTTATTTTTATTTGTGTGTGTGTGTGTGTGTGTGTGTGTTCAGCTCAGTCCACTAGGGGGCAGGGCTGGCTGGCATGTGGTGCTGGGGGATTGAACCGTGGTCCCCGTGCTTTTATGCGAAGCTTGTTCTAAGTAGGTGCTTTAGACCACTGAGCCATCTCACCAGCCTGAGTCTGCTTTTTAAAGAAACATTTAATCTAAAAGATAATTCATTTAGCTGAGAAAGTTTTAATATTACTAATGATTTTACTGACCTACCTATAAATAAAGCTAATAAAATATAGCTCAGAGAAATCGACTATATTTTTAAAAGAAAAATAATCACACTATTCAAGGTTTAACACTGGAGTGATTCTTCAACTTCAAAAAATTACCTGTAGTAGCCCTCCATCATCAAAACGCAGTACTTCTATTATGCTCTCCGACTGAATGAATGCTGCAAAGGAAACAAAATATACTATCATTGACAGGAACACAAATTTGATTTTCAATAAATCATTTATCCTCAGATTAATGAACACAATTTTCCATTTAAAAATATAAGCTGGGTGTGGTGTTGCATGGCTATAATCTCAGCATTCAGGAGGTTGAGGCAGAAGGAGCATGAATTTGAGGGCTGCCTCAAAGGTGAAACCTGTCTCAAAACAACCAAAGGAGCAAAACACATTACACTGGTTGATGGTGATTACTGAAGAATATAAAGCTAATACTTCAGAATTTTAGCTATTTTCAAAGTTACACAATATCAAAGTAGTTATAATAATTTTCAGGCTGTGTAAATTATCTTCAAAATATCTATGCTATATTTTGAGAAAGTACAAAAATATCAAATTCAACTAGGTAGAAGTAATTTTCATTGGTATATTGAGTGAAAGATTTGGAAAAGATCACTATATAAAAAAATAAAAATATTTCCCCTAAACTGTGATGAGCTGAAATTCTCTATCATCTGCTTTTTAAAAAAAATTTATTTTATTGAGAAACAAATATCAATGAGACAGTTTCAAAGCTGATTAATAGGACAGTTTTAATAATTAATACCTTGTACACTGTTATCTTCTTAGTGGTTATCCACAGTATAAGAAGCAGACAGGATATCCTGTCCAAATACTTTTAGTACAAGGGATATGCAGATGGCTCATTGGAATAAGTGCATCCCTGGTTCCGCAAAAAAAAAAAAAAAAAAACCAAAAAAAACCCCCAAAAAACCAAACAACAACAACAAAAACCTATTAGTACAAATCTCTCTATTGAATTAAGCAAAAGTAGCTGTATACCTATTCTAACGATTCTGTATATACAAATACAAAATGGTCCTTCCTTTGTATCCCCTTTTTTTGTTTAGTCCTGTCAGAGATGGGTATTCTATTGCATCTAAATACTATGGGTGCTTGAATTCAGCAAAACAATACAACACAGTCCAGCAGTCCACAATAGTAGTGAGTTATCCACAGAAGTTGTTGACTTGAGCCTTTTACAGCTCAGCATATTAATATGGTTTTACTTTATATATCTCGTTTTCATACTTTTCTGTTGGATGGTTAAGATCAAGATAACATGAGACCTATATAACAAGAAATGTAACTTTTGTATCTGATAAGGTCAGTCAAGTACCCTCAGGATTTATCCTGTAACCCTGTACCGCACTTTGTAGATCCTTTGTTGCTGTCAGCCATGTGGATGAGTCACAGCCATTGTCTGACCAATTTGCTCTCTGTGAAAGCCTGAGAGAATGTTTTCTCTCCATGTGACTCCCCATAGGCACACTATACATCATCGATCACATTCCTCTGTGGCTCCATAATCTCCTTGATCAGAAAATTTGGGACATAACTGAGTTACATGGTGTTACAGTACAGGTTCTCCTATGTCCTGAGTCTTCACTGACCTTGAAAGGTTAGGTCCAAAATGTTGGCTGTCCTTGCAGCCCTTCCTTTTCTCCAATTTTTGATCTCATCTGCTTTTAAGTAGTAAAATGATCTGAGATCAACAGTCAAAAGTGAGTTTGTGGGGAAGTGGGTAAGAAAAACAGTGAAAGGCAATGGCTTCAAGAAAAAGTACACTATCTTTGCCAGGACTCAGGTGAAGGCATGAAGGGCGGCCCTCCCATTACCATCACTGATGTGACTCTGGTGAACCATGCCAGAAGGCCCAGAGACACAGGAAGTGCCAATGACACAGTAGGGTTCCAACCAGGGTGAACAGGATGGAGGGTGGGAGAGGGGATAGGACAGGATGGGACTAGTGGTGTGAAAAGTGTGAAGCAACAACAACAAAGCGAGTCAACAGGTAGTAAGTTAGGTGAACCAGCATTGTGCTTCAGGACAAAGACACACAATAGCAGCAGGCAGCTGGGGCCACACTTGTTCCTTTTTTGTTTCTTTTTCCTTTTCTATTCACTTTTTCTCCCTCTTTTCTAAATGGCTGGGGAAAACTTTAGCCACAAAAAACTAATCCTATCCCCCAAACCCAGAGAACAAGTTCAGACAATCTCTTCCTTATACCCTCATTCATTCTCTTCTGCCCTCTCCTCTTCTCTCTCAAAATGTCCATAATCATCCTTTTCTCTAGCCTTGCTTTTACTTCCTTTTCAGTTATCTTTGTTATATCAATTATGCTTCTTAAATCTTCCCACCATGGGATAAAATCACTCTACCAAGTGGAAACACTTGGAGTCCAAGCTCCCAATTTACGATTAGTTCTGTTACATAATTGCAGATTTTACTCCTATGATTTAAGGTACAAAATTAATACCTACTGCAGTTCATGAGTTTCTAAAGGGTACTTGATTCTATTGTTATTGCTAATTACATTATTTTAGCTAGGATGCCATATCTATTGTAATCAGCTGTTCTCACTTGTGTAACAATATTGGGAAGCCCTGGGGTAATAAGCTCACCATAGCCCAGCACCAAAGAAGTTGGGATTGAACCAAAGAAACATCAACATTTAATTCTTAACTTGGCATGCAGGATCTTGGAACAGACACACGTCAAGTACATTCTACACCAGACCCAGTCCTAGCCCAGGTCCGGTGAGTGTGTGGGAGAGCTTCCTGCTACCCTGTGCCAGCGGGACCACTCCCAGCCCAGGCACAGCGTGGGCCAGACCCTCTCCCACCCCCTTGGGACAGCCCCCCACTCCGCAGCACCTCCCCCACCCTGCCCGCCGAGTAGCAATTTCTGCTGCGTTCCGGGAACCCCCAGACCCAGTCCTAGCCCAGGTCCGGTGAGTGTATGGGAGAGCGTCCAGCTACCCTGCGCCTGCTGGACCAAATACCGGTCCCAGCTGAGGCGCGGTGTGGGCAAGACACTCTCCCACCCACTTGGGATGCCCCCACCACTCCGCACCATCTCCCCCACCCCGCCCGCCAAGAAGGAATTTCTGCCG